>NW_028252254.1:0-23031 GCF_964263255.1 Lissotriton vulgaris | reverse complement strand
TCATTGCCTTTTTGTATTGTTAACTCAGGGTGTTTTCACGTCGCTTGGTTTCTTTCGCTGTCTTGTCTCTATTCTGCCTTCGCCCTCCCTCTTTCTGGTTTTGTTTGTTACTTGGGCTTTTTCCACAGACATGAGAGACGTCTCCATTCCTTTACCTTCGTGACTTGCATTTGGGTGCAGTTCTTTTGCTGATTGTCTTGCTTTAACTCGCTCTCCAACGTCAGCCCTCCTGATGATTTCTTGTAGCGAGAACTGCCCTTGAAGGATCTTGCGTTTTGTTTCAGGTTTTGAGCAACCTTCGATTACCCGTAGTCGAACTGCTTCCTCATCTGTAAATGTGTTGAAATGGCAGTGGTGCTCTAGACTTTGTAGCCTTGTTATGAAGTTTGGTAATTATTCTCCGGGCTCCTGCCGTGTCCCGTTGAAGGCGATGCGTTCATGATTCACGTCGTCCTTTGTGTCAAAATGAGCGCGTAATGTCTCTTTGAGTTTTCCATATGTCTCTGTGTCTTTTGCTGAAAATGTTCTGATTAAGCGTCGGCCTTCGTGACCTACATGCTGACGTAGCAATAGTAGACGATTTCCGTCCCTTCGCTCACCGGTTGTTTCAAGAAAGTCATCCAGTGATTCCAGCCACCTGTTCCATTGGTGACCCAAACTCTGATTGTTGGTCTGCGTCACTGGGGGTGGTATTTCAATGCAGGGTTTGGATGTGTGTGTTTCTTCTCTCACCGACATGATAGTGAAATGTATAACAATGTCACAGGACTGTTCCCTTGTCTTCCTGCCTTCTTTTGCTGACCCCCCGACCCTCGGCCGATAGTCTCTGTTTGGTCATTTCCTTTGGTTTTGGTCCGATTTGCTGCGCTCAGGTGACTATTGTATGTTGTCCGCCCTTGGCGCGACTGTCTCGGTATGCTTCAGTGAGTTAGGCTTGGATCTCCTGAGGTCAGCTGGCCACCATTCAGCGGCACCATGCGTGACTCGTGGCTCTGCAAGTTCCCACTTTCGCTTCTTCTACCTTTAAATATTTGTCTTCACGTGGTTCTGAAGTTTACTTTGGCACTTGCCTTTGCTCGTGCTTGTTCCGTTTGGTATCCGCATTTGCTTGTGTTTGTTGTATTCAAGGTTTTGTGCGGGCTGGTGCTTGTTTCCGGTGCATCCCTTGCACTTGCCAGTGTTTGCTGTGTTTATTGGCCCTTTGCTCCTTTCACTTCATGTTGTTTGTACTCGTGCATATTTACATTCGGATTTACATTCCGTGCGATCTTCGCTTGTTTCTGGTACTGTCTTCTGCCGTTCTGCCCTCTTCGGGGTCTTCTGCACTTCTGCCCGCTTCGGGGTCTTCTGCACTTCTGCCCTCTTCGGGGTCTTCTGCACTTCCTCCCTCTTCGGGGTCTTCTGCCCTCTTCGGGTCTTCTGCACTTCTTGCATTTACTCGTGGTTGCTTGTGTTTTCACCCTTTTCTTTGCATGTGCTTGTTTACTTGTTCGATTTAGAAAAGGGGGTGGTGATGAACAGAGTGTCTGAGTTAAACAGACCACTCTTACCCAGTCCAAAGATCAGGGCTTGATCCATCACCGTTATTTATCTCACTGCCCCATCCCAGCTCAGAACCTGGCTATATGCAAATCAGTCTGTCCCTGGCCCAGTGCATCATGGGAACAGGGCAGACTAAACTACCAAGCCAATTCTTCACCAGAAAGGAGACAAGCTACCGGGGACCGGTTTCTGGCATTTCAGCCTTCTTCGGCCCGGCTTGCTTGAATCCTGATGGAGCAGTGAGAAAGGGACTCATGTCTGAGTATACCCTGCCACACCTATAGTGGCCAAAAACGATTTAGAAAAGGGGGTGGTGATGAACAGAGTGTCTGAGTTAAACAGACCACTCTTACCCAGTCCAAAGATCAGGGCTTGATCCATCACCGTTATTTATCTCACTGCCCCATCCCAGCTCAGAACCTGGCTATATGCAAATCAGTCTGTCCCTGGCCCAGTGCATCATGGGAACAGGGCAGACTAAACTACCAAGCCAATTCTTCACCAGAAAGGAGACACGCTACCGGGGACCGGTTTCTGGCATTTCAGCCTTCTTCGGCCCGGCTTGCTTGAATCCTGATGGAGCAGTAAGAAAGGGACTCATGTCTGAGTATACCCTGCCACACCTATAGTGGCCAAAAACGATTTAGAAAAGGGGGTGGTGATGAACAGAGTGTCTGAGTTAAACAGACCACTCTTACCCAGTCCAAAGATCAGGGCTTGATCCATCACCGTTATTTATCTCACTGCCCCATCCCAGCTCAGAACCTGGCTATAAGCGTGGAAGGGTATTCTCAGATGTGAGACCCTTGCTCATTGCACCATCAGGATTCAAGCAAACCGGGCCGAAGACGGCTGTAATGCCAGAAACCGGTCCCCGGGAGCTTGTTTCCTTCCCAGTGTAAGAATTGGCTTTTGTAGTTTGGTTTGCCCTGTTCCCATCATGCACTGGGACAGGAACAGACTAATTTGCATACAGCCAGGTTCTGAAACTGGGATGGTGCAGTGAGCTAAAAAACGGTGTTGGATCTAGCCCTGATCTCTTGACTGGGTGAGAGCTTTCTGCTTAATTCAGAGACTCTGTCCCTCACCACCCCTTGTTGTAAATATTTTTGTCCACCCTAAGCGTGGAAGGGTATTCTCAGATGTGAGACCCTTTCTCATTGCACCATCAGGATTCAAGCAAACCGGGCCGAAGACGGCTGTAATGCCAGAAACCGGTCCCCGGGAGCTTGTTTCCTTCCCAGTGTAAGAATTGGCTTTTGTAGTTTGGTTTGCCCTGTTCCCATCATGCACTGGGACAGGAACAGACTAATTTGCATACAGCCAGGTTCTGAAACTGGGATGGTGCAGTGAGCTAAAAAACGGTGTTGGATCTAGCCCTGATCTCTTGACTGGGTGAGAGCTTTCTGCTTAATTCAGAGACTCTGTCCCTCACCACCCCTTGTTGTAAATATACTTGTTTACTTGTTCAGCCTCTTGCATGGGCTTGTGCTTGTTTCTCTTTTGCATTAACTCGTGATTATGTATGTCCACTTGTTGCTTTCTTCTATCTCTTGCATGTGTATGTGCTTGTTTCTTGCACTTTACTATGTTTGTTTGTATTGAATGTCACCTTGAGTCCACTTTGTCTATGTTTGAGCTTGTTTAATCTTTTCCCTTTTGCATCAGCTCGTGCTTGCTGTATGTCACCGTTGCCTTTACTTGTGCTTATTTACATCATTTGTGCTTGCATGCTTTTGTGTCCATTTATCTTTTGCACTCGCCAGTGCTTGTTTGCTGTTTTTACTATTGACTTGCTCGTGCTTGTTGAATTCTAACTCTGCCTGACTCCAAGATGGCCGCTCATGAATCACACAGGGATGTCCCTCTGGGTTGCCTGACTCTACGACAGCCGCCCGACTGAAACCCTTATTCCCCACAAGGTTTGGGCTGCAGTCAGTCTTCAGATTCGCAGAGTCACACTTGGCACTCACCCGGAGCCTCTTCTACATGCAACAGGACTTCCTCAGCACATCTCACGCTTCTCGGCCCCTTTCACCGTCAAGGTAGGCTCGGCGATTTCTTCCGTTGCCTGCGTGCCGTTTCTCACGCATCGGGGTGAGCTCCGATTTCGGCGATACCAGTGCTTTTCTTCTGGCGCCTCCACAGGGGTCCCCGCACCTCTCCACATGCTCCTCACATTTCGGGGCGATTCAGGAGGACTGGAGTGGGCTCCCAGTTTCTTCTTTCAATGCACACCGCTCTTGGCACACTCTCGTTGCACTCCCGATTTTTGGCGCGAGGCAGCGCTCACTGTGGTTTTCATTCAGCGCTCAACCACGCTGGTCGGACAGGGCTCCACGCGATCGCTGAATCGCGGAGCTGATTAATTACCGCTGGCCTAAGGCTGTGGGCGGCGGCTTCGTGGGGGCACACGCATCGCGACGGCGACCACGTCCTTGGTGCTGCCCGGGACAGGATATTCTTTTTCAACGTGGGGATGGCAGGTCACCTCATCCCATCCTCGTCGTCAGCTGTGTGCAAACAGCTGCTGCTCCCTCTCAGAGAGAGAGTTCCCTGCCCTGGTACAGGCGGCAGGGCACACAGGCCCAGAGTTCAAGCTCTTCTGGGGGATATTTGGTTTGCGTTTGTTTTCTATTCTGTGTTATGCCTCTGTGGTTTCGGTATCACTTGCAATCATGTCTGGTCTCCAGGTGGTTGTCATGTCGTGACATAAAGGATGACAGACTCGTGATGTACTTGCTATGCACTTAGCTTTATTTTAAACACGTCTGTTACTGTCCCTGTCCCTACTCTATCTGCCTTTCCATTCCGGTTCCCTGCTCCTCCATTTCCTGCTCCTCCCACAAATCTATCCCAAACACTAGACTGCTGCACACGATACTACACCTCCCCCTTTCTTAACAAAATAGAATTAACTTCAAACATGTTTATAGTTCCTTGACTGGCCGCACAGGTCTGCGGATTGTCCGCATGGGTCATAGACACATTGCCGTTCCAGGCTTAGACTCAGTCAGCTCCCCAGGCGTTGGCAAGGTATAGTCTGTTGGAGACACTGCATTGTTCGAGCTATCGGCCGCCTTGACAAGAGTATCCTTGACTGTAGGAGTGCGCCTTTGAAAATGCGAGACATTGTGTGTGATCCTCTGGTACTCAGATTCGTTGCAATTTCCAATAATCTTCCGAGTCGTCCACTCATTTACAGATTCTGACGCAATCGTGGTTGCCTTTTGTGAAGTGACAGTTGATAGCTCAGCCCGATGATGGCAATCTGTCTTTCTTGGTAGCCCTCGTTCGACTGACGCCCGATCTCCTTCAAGAGTGGACGGTGTTCTGGTTCTCTTTCGAACATCTGCATGAGTTTTTGCTTCCTTTTGTCTCTTCTGGTCGGGGGCAGCAATGTCCTCTTGTTCCGAGTCGTGCATACCAGGCAGAAAGGCACTATCTAACATGGGTGGCTCGGTTTGGTCTTGGGACTCATTTGTTGACCCTGTTTGTCTGACCCACTTCCATTCGCATTTGGGACTGGTGGACTCTTTAATCATCCGGGTATGTGTACGTTTTTTCCTTATCCACCCATTTTGCCTTCCTTGCTGAGTGGCAGGATAGTCCTTTCTCACCCGGTGGGTGCTGTCCCGTATATCTGGTTTCCTTCTGCAAGCGCGTTGAGTCAGCCTCGCTGACCCCTTCAGGGGTGCCGATATATTTTTTATGTCTTGAAATAATTGTGACTGACATGACGTGTTGTATTGTGGGGTGATCAAATATTCTGAGTCATTGGCGTGAGATATGCTGCTCTGGGCGGGGAGAATGTTCTCTGATTCTATTGTGCATTTTGGTGATTGTGCCATGAGCATTGTAAGGACCTTGACTCGGTTGACCGGAATGACCGTACAGACATGTTTTCTGAATTGGAGGAGCTTTTTGCTGATTTCCTCTGAGAACGTTTCTTTGAGAGCGTTTTGACTGATACATTTCTTGAGCTGGTAGTCTTTGATGACATGCTCCTGGAGTCGGAGTCATCTGTAAGACATTTTTGTGAGTGTAGCTTTTGAGGTGTCTTTTGTGTTATTGCTGTGGATAGGTTATTTGCTAGCCACGCATTTATTTCTTTGGTCTGGTTGTGGAGCATTTGGTCACTGTCTCTCTCACATGACATTAACTGTCTCTCCCCAGTTTTCTCATTATCGTGGATGTCTTTAGTGCACATGCCTATCCCTTTCCGGTGCCTGAGTGACTAACCACGCCTCATTTGATTTGTTTCTTCTTCTCGTTTGTTGGGTGCACTAACGGCAGTGACACTTGTGTAATGTGTCTTCCTGCTTGGTGCTTCTTCAGAAGTGTCTACAACATTTGATGGGCAGTGGGTTGCTCGAGTGTGTTCGTATACCGGTGTCCAGAGTTGGCGTGACTTGTCCACTCGTCTGTATTTGGCCCTTTTCACATATCCATTGAGCAGACTATCATCTGTCTCCTTTGTGTAGTCTGTCTCACTTGATGCTTCATCCGAATAGTTTGTGATGTCTGTTGAATGATTCAATGAAGACGTATCAGTGAGGCTGTAGTAATCATCCTTCATTGCCTTTTGTATTGTTAACTCAGGGTGTTTCACGTCGCTTGGTTTCTTTCGCTGTCTTGTCTCTATTCTGCCTTCGCCCTCCCTCTTTCTGGTTTTGTTTGTTACTTGGGCTTTTTCCACAGACATGAGAGACGTCTCCATTCCTTTACCTTCGTGACTTGCATTTGGGTGCAGTTCTTTTGCTGATTGTCTTGCTTTAACTCGCTCTCCAACGTCAGCCCTCCTGATGATTTCTTGTAGCGAGAACTGCCCTTGAAGGATCTTGCGTTTTGTTTCAGGTTTTGAGCAACCTTCGATTACCCGTAGTCGAACTGCTTCCTCATCTGTAAATGTGTTGAAATGGCAGTGGTGCTCTAGACTTTGTAGCCTTATTATGAAGTTTGGTAATTATTCTCCGGGCTCCTGCCGTGTCCCGTTGAAGGCGATGCGTTCATGATTCACGTCGTCCTTTGTGTCAAAATGAGCGCGTAATGTCTCTTTGAGTTTTCCATATGTCTCTGTGTCTTTTGCTGAAAATGTTCTGATTAAGCGTCGGCCTTCGTGACCTACATGCTGACGTAGCAATAGTAGACGATTTCCGTCCCTTCGCTCACCGGTTGTTTCAAGAAAGTCATCCAGTGATTCCAGCCACCTGTTCCATTGGTGACCCAAACTCTGATTGTTGGTCTGCGTCACTGGGGGTGGTATTTCAATGCAGGGTTTGGATGTGTGTGTTTCTTCTCTCACCGACATGATAGTGAAATGTATAACAATGTCACAGGACTGTTCCCTTGTCTTCCTGCCTTCTTTTGCTGACCCCCCGACCCTCGGCCGATAGTCTCTGTTTGGTCATTTCCTTTGGTTTTGGTCCGATTTGCTGCGCTCAGGTGACTATTGTATGTTGTCCGCCCTTGGCGCGACTGTCTCGGTATGCTTCAGTGAGTTAGGCTTGGATCTCCTGAGGTCAGCTGGCCACCATTCAGCGGCACCATGCGTGACTCGTGGCTCTGCAAGTTCCCACTTTCGCTTCTTCTACCTTTAAATATTTGTCTTCACGTGGTTCTGAAGTTTACTTTGGCACTTGCCTTTGCTCGTGCTTGTTCCGTTTGGTATCCGCATTTGCTTGTGTTTGTTGTATTCAAGGTTTTGTGCGGGCTGGTGCTTGTTTCCGGTGCATCCCTTGCACTTGCCAGTGTTTGCTGTGTTTATTGGCCCTTTGCTCCTTTCACTTTATGTTGTTTGTACTCGTGCATATTTACATTCGGATTTACATTCCGTGCGATCTTCGCTTGTTTCTGGTACTGTCTTCTGCCGTTCTGCCCTCTTCGGGGTCTTCTGCACTTCTGCCCGCTTCGGGGTCTTCTGCACTTCTGCCCTCTTCGGGGTCTTCTGCACTTCCTCCCTCTTCGGGGTCTTCTGCCCTCTTCGGGTCTTCTGCACTTCTTGCATTTACTCGTGGTTGCTTGTGTTTTCACCCTTTTCTTTGCATGTGCTTGTTTACTTGTTCGATTTAGAAAAGGGGGTGGTGATGAACAGAGTGTCTGAGTTAAACAGACCACTCTTACCCAGTCCAAAGATCAGGGCTTGATCCATCACCGTTATTTATCTCACTGCCCCATCCCAGCTCAGAACCTGGCTATATGCAAATCAGTCTGTCCCTGGCCCAGTGCATCATGGGAACAGGGCAGACTAAACTACCAAGCCAATTCTTCACCAGAAAGGAGACAAGCTACCGGGGACCGGTTTCTGGCATTTCAGCCTTCTTCGGCCCGGCTTGCTTGAATCCTGATGGAGCAGTGAGAAAGGGACTCATGTCTGAGTATACCCTGCCACACCTATAGTGGCCAAAAACGATTTAGAAAAGGGGGTGGTGATGAACAGAGTGTCTGAGTTAAACAGACCACTCTTACCCAGTCCAAAGATCAGGGCTTGATCCATCACCGTTATTTATCTCACTGCCCCATCCCAGCTCAGAATCTGGCTATATGCAAATCAGTCTGTCCCTGGCCCAGTGCATCATGGGAACAGGGCAGACTAAACTACCAAGCCAATTCTTCACCAGAAAGGAGACACGCTACCGGGGACCGGTTTCTGGCATTTCAGCCTTCTTCGGCCCGGCTTGCTTGAATCCTGATGGAGCAGTAAGAAAGGGACTCATGTCTGAGTATACCCTGCCACACCTATAGTGGCCAAAAACGATTTAGAAAAGGGGGTGGTGATGAACAGAGTGTCTGAGTTAAACAGACCACTCTTACCCAGTCCAAAGATCAGGGCTTGATCCATCACCGTTATTTATCTCACTGCCCCATCCCAGCTCAGAACCTGGCTATAAGCGTGGAAGGGTATTCTCAGATGTGAGACCCTTGCTCATTGCACCATCAGGATTCAAGCAAACCGGGCCGAAGACGGCTGTAATGCCAGAAAGCGGTCCCCGGGAGCTTGTTTCCTTCCCAGTGTAAGAATTGGCTTTTGTAGTTTGGTTTGCCCTGTTCCCATCATGCACTGGGACAGGAACAGACTAATTTGCATACAGCCAGGTTCTGAAACTGGGATGGTGCAGTGAGCTAAAAAACGGTGTTGGATCTAGCCCTGATCTCTTGACTGGGTGAGAGCTTTCTGCTTAATTCAGAGACTCTGTCCCTCACCACCCCTTGTTGTAAATATTTTTGTCCACCCTAAGCGTGGAAGGGTATTCTCAGATGTGAGACCCTTGCTCATTGCACCATCAGGATTCAAGCAAACCGGGCCGAAGACGGCTGTAATGCCAGAAACCGGTCCCCGGGAGCTTGTTTCCTTCCCAGTGTAAGAATTGGCTTTTGTAGTTTGGTTTGCCCTGTTCCCATCATGCACTGGGACAGGAACAGACTAATTTGCATACAGCCAGGTTCTGAAACTGGGATGGTGCAGTGAGCTAAAAAACGGTGTTGGATCTAGCCCTGATCTCTTGACTGGGTGAGAGCTTTCTGCTTAATTCAGAGACTCTGTCCCTCACCACCCCTTGTTGTAAATATACTTGTTTACTTGTTCAGCCTCTTGCATGGGCTTGTGCTTGTTTCTCTTTTGCATTAACTCGTGATTATGTATGTCCACTTGTTGCTTTCTTCTATCTCTTGCATGTGTATGTGCTTGTTTCTTGCACTTTACTATGTTTGTTTGTATTGAATGTCACCTTGAGTCCACTTTGTCTATGTTTGAGCTTGTTTAATCTTTTCCCTTTTGCATCAGCTCGTGCTTGCTGTATGTCACCGTTGCCTTTACTTGTGCTTATTTACATCATTTGTGCTTGCATGCTTTTGTGTCCATTTATCTTTTGCACTCGCCAGTGCTTGTTTGCTGTTTTTACTATTGACTTGCTCGTGCTTGTTGAATTCTAACTCTGCCTGACTCCAAGATGGCCGCTCATGAATCACACAGGGATGTCCCTCTGGGTTGCCTGACTCTACGACAGCCGCCCGACTGAAACCCTTATTCCCCACAAGGTTTGGGCTGCAGTCAGTCTTCAGATTCGCAGAGTCACACTTGGCACTCACCCGGAGCCTCTTCTACATGCAACAGGACTTCCTCAGCACATCTCACGCTTCTCGGCCCCTTTCACCGTCAAGGTAGGCTCGGCGATTTCTTCCGTTGCCTGCGTGCCGTTTCTCACGCATCGGGGTGAGCTCCGATTTCGGCGATACCAGTGCTTTTCTTCTGGCGCCTCCACAGGGGTTCCCGCACCTCTCCACATGCTCCTCACATTTCGGGGCGATTCAGGAGGACTGGAGTGGGCTCCCAGTTTCTTCTTTCAATGCACACCGCTCTTGGCACACTCTCGTTGCACTCCCGATTTTTGGCGCGAGGCAGCGCTCACTGTGGTTTTCATTCAGCGCTCAACCACGCTGGTCGGACAGGGCTCCACGCGATCGCTGAATCGCGGAGCTGATTAATTACCGCTGGCCTAAGGCTGTGGGCGGCGGCTTCGTGGGGGCACACGCATCGCGACGGCGACCACGTCCTTGGTGCTGCCCGGGACAGGATATTCTTTTTCAACGTGGGGATGGCAGGTCACCTCATCCCATCCTCGTCGTCAGCTGTGTGCAAACAGCTGCTGCTCCCTCTCAGAGAGAGAGTTCCCTGCCCTGGTACAGGCGGCAGGGCACACAGGCCCAGAGTTCAAGCTCTTCTGGGGGATATTTGGTTTGCGTTTGTTTTCTATTCTGTGTTATGCCTCTGTGGTTTCGGTATCACTTGCAATCATGTCTGGTCTCCAGGTGGTTGTCATGTCGTGACATAAAGGATGACAGACTCGTGATGTACTTGCTATGCACTTAGCTTTATTTTAAACACGTCTGTTACTGTCCCTGTCCCTACTCTATCTGCCTTTCCATTCCGGTTCCCTGCTCCTCCATTTCCTGCTCCTCCCACAAATCTATCCCAAACACTAGACTGCTGCACACGATACTACACCTCCCCCTTTCTTAACAAAATAGAATTAACTTCAAACATGTTTATAGTTCCTTGACTGGCCGCACAGGTCTGCGGATTGTCCGCATGGGTCATAGACACATTGCCGTTCCAGGCTTAGACTCAGTCAGCTCCCCAGGCGTTGGCAAGGTATAGTCTGTTGGAGACACTGCATTGTTCGAGCTATCGGCCGCCTTGACAAGAGTATCCTTGACTGTAGGAGTGCGCCTTTGAAAATGCGAGACATTGTGTGTGATCCTCTGGTACTCAGATTCGTTGCAATTTCCAATAATCTTCCGAGTCGTCCACTCATTTACAGATTCTGACGCAATCGTGGTTGCCTTTTGTGAAGTGACAGTTGATAGCTCAGCCCGATGATGGCAATCTGTCTTTCTTGGTAGCCCTCGTTCGACTGACGCCCGATCTCCTTCAAGAGTGGACGGTGTTCTGGTTCTCTTTCGAACATCTGCATGAGTTTTTGCTTCCTTTTGTCTCTTCTGGTCGGGGGCAGCAATGTCCTCTTGTTCCGAGTCGTGCATACCAGGCAGAAAGGCACTATCTAACATGGGTGGCTCGGTTTGGTCTTGGGACTCATTTGTTGACCCTGTTTGTCTGACCCACTTCCATTCGCATTTGGGACTGGTGGACTCTTTAATCATCCGGGTATGTGTACGTTTTTTCCTTATCCACCCATTTTGCCTTCCTTGCTGAGTGGCAGGATAGTCCTTTCTCACCCGGTGGGTGCTGTCCCGTATATCTGGTTTCCTTCTGCAAGCGCGTTGAGTCAGCCTCGCTGACCCCTTCAGGGGTGCCGATATATTTTTTATGTCTTGAAATAATTGTGACTGACATGACGTGTTGTATTGTGGGGTGATCAAATATTCTGAGTCATTGGCGTGAGATATGCTGCTCTGGGCGGGGAGAATGTTCTCTGATTCTATTGTGCATTTTGGTGATTGTGCCATGAGCATTGTAAGGACCTTGACTCGGTTGACCGGAATGACCGTACAGACATGTTTTCTGAATTGGAGGAGCTTTTTGCTGATTTCCTCTGAGAACGTTTCTTTGAGAGCGTTTTGACTGATACATTTCTTGAGCTGGTAGTCTTTGATGACATGCTCCTGGAGTCGGAGTCATCTGTAAGACATTTTTGTGAGTGTAGCTTTTGAGGTGTCTTTTGTGTTATTGCTGTGGATAGGTTATTTGCTAGCCACGCATTTATTTCTTTGGTCTGGTTGTGGAGCATTTGGTCACTGTCTCTCTCACATGACATTAACTGTCTCTCCCCAGTTTTCTCATTATCGTGGATGTCTTTAGTGCACATGCCTATCCCTTTCCGGTGCCTGAGTGACTAACCACGCCTCATTTGATTTGTTTCTTCTTCTCGTTTGTTGGGTGCACTAACGGCAGTGACACTTGTGTAATGTGTCTTCCTGCTTGGTGCTTCTTCAGAAGTGTCTACAACATTTGATGGGCAGTGGGTTGCTCGAGTGTGTTCGTATACCGGTGTCCAGAGTTGGCGTGACTTGTCCACTCGTCTGTATTTGGCCCTTTTCACATATCCATTGAGCAGACTATCATCTGTCTCCTTTGTGTAGTCTGTCTCACTTGATGCTTCATCCGAATAGTTTGTGATGTCTGTTGAATGATTCAATGAAGACGTATCAGTGAGGCTGTAGTAATCATCCTTCATTGCCTTTTGTATTGTTAACTCAGGGTGTTTCACGTCGCTTGGTTTCTTTCGCTGTCTTGTCTCTATTCTGCCTTCGCCCTCCCTCTTTCTGGTTTTGTTTGTTACTTGGGCTTTTTCCACAGACATGAGAGACGTCTCCATTCCTTTACCTTCGTGACTTGCATTTGGGTGCAGTTCTTTTGCTGATTGTCTTGCTTTAACTCGCTCTCCAACGTCAGCCCTCCTGATGATTTCTTGTAGCGAGAACTGCCCTTGAAGGATCTTGCGTTTTGTTTCAGGTTTTGAGCAACCTTCGATTACCCGTAGTCGAACTGCTTCCTCATCTGTAAATGTGTTGAAATGGCAGTGGTGCTCTAGACTTTGTAGCCTTGTTATGAAGTTTGGTAATTATTCTCCGGGCTCCTGCCGTGTCCCGTTGAAGGCGATGCGTTCATGATTCACGTCGTCCTTTGTGTCAAAATGAGCGCGTAATGTCTCTTTGAGTTTTCCATATGTCTCTGTGTCTTTTGCTGAAAATGTTCTGATTAAGCGTCGGCCTTCGTGACCTACATGCTGACGTAGCAATAGTAGACGATTTCCGTCCCTTCGCTCACCGGTTGTTTCAAGAAAGTCATCCAGTGATTCCAGCCACCTGTTCCATTGGTGACCCAAACTCTGATTGTTGGTCTGCGTCACTGGGGGTGGTATTTCAATGCAGGGTTTGGATGTGTGTGTTTCTTCTCTCACCGACATGATAGTGAAATGTATAACAATGTCACAGGACTGTTCCCTTGTCTTCCTGCCTTCTTTTGCTGACCCCCCGACCCTCGGCCGATAGTCTTTGTTTGGTCATTTCCTTTGGTTTTGGTCCGATTTGCTGCGCTCAGGTGACTATTGTATGTTGTCCGCCCTTGGCGCGACTGTCTCGGTATGCTTCAGTGAGTTAGGCTTGGATTTCCTGAGGTCAGCTGGCCACCATTCAGCGGCACCATGCGTGACTCGTGGCTCTGCGAGTTCCCACTTTCGCTTCTTCTACCTTTAAATATTTGTCTTCACGTGGTTCTGAAGTTTACTTTGGCACTTGCCTTTGCTCGTGCTTGTTCCGTTTGGTATCCGCATTTGCTTGTGTTTGTTGTATTCAAGGTTTTGTGCGGGCTGGTGCTTGTTTCCGGTGCATCCCTTGCACTTGCCAGTGTTTGCTGTGTTTATTGGCCCTTTGCTCCTTTCACTTCATGTTGTTTGTACTCGTGCATATTTACATTCGGATTTACATTCCGTGCGATCTTCGCTTGTTTCTGGTACTGTCTTCTGCCGTTCTGCCCTCTTCGGGGTCTTCTGCACTTCTGCCCGCTTCGGGGTCTTCTGCACTTCTGCCCTCTTCGGGGTCTTCTGCACTTCCTCCCTCTTCGGGGTCTTCTGCCCTCTTCGGGTCTTCTGCACTTCTTGCATTTACTCGTGGTTGCTTGTGTTTTCACCCTTTTCTTTGCATGTGCTTGTTTACTTGTTCGATTTAGAAAAGGGGGTGGTGATGAACAGAGTGTCTGAGTTAAACAGACCACTCTTACCCAGTCCAAAGATCAGGGCTTGATCCATCACCGTTATTTATCTCACTGCCCCATCCCAGCTCAGAACCTGGCTATATGCAAATCAGTCTGTCCCTGGCCCAGTGCATCATGGGAACAGGGCAGACTAAACTACCAAGCCAATTCTTCACCAGAAAGGAGACAAGCTACCGGGGACCGGTTTCTGGCATTTCAACCTTCTTCGGCCCGGCTTGCTTGAATCCTGATGGAGCAGTGAGAAAGGGACTCATGTCTGAGTATACCCTGCCACACCTATAGTGGCCAAAAACGATTTAGAAAAGGGGGTGGTGATGAACAGAGTGTCTGAGTTAAACAGACCACTCTTACCCAGTCCAAAGATCAGGGCTTGATCCATCACCGTTATTTATCTCACTGCCCCATCCCAGCTCAGAACCTGGCTATATGCAAATCAGTCTGTCCCTGGCCCAGTGCATCATGGGAACAGGGCAGACTAAACTACCAAGCCAATTCTTCACCAGAAAGGAGACACACTACCGGGGACCGGTTTCTGGCATTTCAGCCTTCTTCGGCCCGGCTTGCTTGAATCCTGATGGAGCAGTAAGAAAGGGACTCATGTCTGAGTATACCCTGCCACACCTATAGTGGCCAAAAACGATTTAGAAAAGGGGGTGGTGATGAACAGAGTGTCTGAGTTAAACAGACCACTCTTACCCAGTCCAAAGATCAGGGCTTGATCCATCACCGTTATTTATCTCACTGCCCCATCCCAGCTCAGAACCTGGCTATAAGCGTGGAAGGGTATTCTCAGATGTGAGACCCTTGCTCATTGCACCATCAGGATTCAAGCAAACCGGGCCGAAGACGGCTGTAATGCCAGAAACCGGTCCCGGGGAGCTTGTTTCCTTCCCAGTGTAAGAATTGGCTTTTGTAGTTTGGTTTGCCCTGTTCCCATCATGCACTGGGACAGGAACAGACTAATTTGCATACAGCCAGGTTCTGAAACTGGGATGGTGCAGTGAGCTAAAAAACGGTGTTGGATCTAGCCCTGATCTCTTGACTGGGTGAGAGCTTTCTGCTTAATTCAGAGACTCTGTCCCTCACCACCCCTTGTTGTAAATATTTTTGTCCACCCTAAGCGTGGAAGGGTATTCTCAGATGTGAGACCCTTGCTCATTGCACCATCAGGATTCAAGCAAACCGGGCCGAAGACGGCTGTAATGCCAGAAACCGGTCCCCGGGAGCTTGTTTCCTTCCCAGTGTAAGAATTGGCTTTTGTAGTTTGGTTTGCCCTGTTCCCATCATGCACTGGGACAGGAACAGACTAATTTGCATACAGCCAGGTTCTGAAACTGGGATGGTGCAGTGAGCTAAAAAACGGTGTTGGATCTAGCCCTGATCTCTTGACTGGGTGAGAGCTTTCTGCTTAATTCAGAGACTCTGTCCCTCACCACCCCTTGTTGTAAATATACTTGTTTACTTGTTCAGCCTCTTGCATGGGCTTGTGCTTGTTTCTCTTTTGCATTAACTCGTGATTATGTATGTCCACTTGTTGCTTTCTTCTATCTCTTGCATGTGTATGTGCTTGTTTCTTGCACTTTACTATGTTTGTTTGTATTGAATGTCACCTTGAGTCCACTTTGTCTATGTTTGAGCTTGTTTAATCTTTTCCCTTTTGCATCAGCTCGTGCTTGCTGTATGTCACCGTTGCCTTTACTTGTGCTTATTTACATCATTTGTGCTTGCATGCTTTTGTGTCCATTTATCTTTTGCACTCGCCAGTGCTTGTTTGCTGTTTTTACTATTGACTTGCTCGTGCTTGTTGAATTCTAACTCTGCCTGACTCCAAGATGGCCGCTCATGAATCACACAGGGATGTCCCTCTGGGTTGCCTGACTCTACGACGGCCGCCCGACTGAAACCCTTATTCCCCACAAGGTTTGGGCTGCAGTCAGTCTTCAGATTCGCAGAGTCACACTTGGCACTCACCCGGAGCCTCTTCTACATGCAACAGGACTTCCTCAGCACATCTCACGCTTCTCGGCCCCTTTCACCGTCAAGGTAGGCTCGGCGATTTCTTCCGTTGCCTGCGTGCCGTTTCTCACGCATCGGGGTGAGCTCCGATTTCGGCGATACCAGCGCTTTTCTTCTGGCGCCTCCACAGGGGTCCCCGCACCTCTCCACATGCTCCTCACATTTCGGGGCGATTCAGGAGGACTGGAGTGGGCTCCCAGTTTCTTCTTTCAATGCACACCGCTCTTGGCACACTCTCGTTGCACTCCCGATTTTTGGCGCGAGGCAGCGCTCACTGTGGTTTTCATTCAGCGCTCAACCACGCTGGTCGGACAGGGCTCCACGCGATCGCTGAATCGCGGAGCTGATTAATTACCGCTGGCCTAAGGCTGTGGGCGGCGGCTTCGTGGGGGCACACGCATCGCGACGGCGACCACGTCCTTGGTGCTGCCCGGGACAGGATATTCTTTTTCAACGTGGGGATGGCAGGTCACCTCATCCCATCCTCGTCGTCAGCTGTGTGCAAACAGCTGCTGCTCCCTCTCAGAGAGAGAGTTCCCTGCCCTGGTACAGGCGGCAGGGCACACAGGCCCAGAGTTCAAGCTCTTCTGGGGGATATTTGGTTTGCGTTTGTTTTCTATTCTGTGTTATGCCTCTGTGGTTTCGGTATCACTTGCAATCATGTCTGGTCTCCAGGTGGTTGTCATGTCGTGACATAAAGGATGACAGACTCGTGATGTACTTGCTATGCACTTAGCTTTATTTTAAACACGTCTGTTACTGTCCCTGTCCCTACTCTATCTGCCTTTCCATTCC
The DNA here is from genome assembly GCF_964263255.1 of Lissotriton vulgaris. NCBI lineage: Eukaryota > Metazoa > Chordata > Amphibia > Caudata > Salamandridae > Lissotriton > Lissotriton vulgaris. The sequence continues at coordinate 6,446 of NW_028252254.1, read as the reverse complement.
GGTTCCCTGCTCCTCCATTTCCTGCTCCTCCCACGAATCTATCCCAAACACTAGACTGCTGCACACGATACTACACCTCCCCCTTTCTTAACAAAATAGAATTAACTTCAAACATGTTTATAGTTCCTTGACTGGCCGCACAGGTCTGCGGATTGTCCGCATGGGTCATAGACACATTGCCGTTCCAGGCTTAGACTCAGTCAGCTCCCCAGGCGTTGGCAAGGTATAGTCTGTTGGAGACACTGCATTGTTCGAGCTATCGGCCGCCTTGACAAGAGTATCCTTGACTGTAGGAGTGCGCCTTTGAAAATGCGAGACATTGTGTGTGATCCTCTGGTACTCAGATTCGTTGCAATTTCCAATAATCTTCCGAGTCGTCCACTCATTTACAGATTCTGACGCAATCGTGGTTGCCTTTTGTGAAGTGACAGTTGATAGCTCAGCCCGATGATGGCAATCTGTCTTTCTTGGTAGCCCTCGTTCGACTGACGCCCGATCTCCTTCAAGAGTGGACGGTGTTCTGGTTCTCTTTCGAACATCTGCATGAGTTTTTGCTTCCTTTTGTCTCTTCTGGTCGGGGGCAGCAATGTCCTCTTGTTCCGAGTCGTGCATACCAGGCAGAAAGGCACTATCTAACATGGGTGGCTCGGTTTGGTCTTGGGACTCATTTGTTGACCCTGTTTGTCTGACCCACTTCCATTCGCATTTGGGACTGGTGGACTCTTTAATCATCCGGGTATGTGTACGTTTTTTCCTTATCCACCCATTTTGCCTTCCTTGCTGAGTGGCAGGATAGTCCTTTCTCACCCGGTGGGTGCTGTCCCGTATATCTGGTTTCCTTCTGCAAGCGCGTTGAGTCAGCCTCGCTGACCCCTTCAGGGGTGCCGATATATTTTTTATGTCTTGAAATAATTGTGACTGACATGACGTGTTGTATTGTGGGGTGATCAAATATTCTGAGTCATTGGCGTGAGATATGCTGCTCTGGGCGGGGAGAATGTTCTCTGATTCTATTGTGCATTTTGGTGATTGTGCCATGAGCATTGTAAGGACCTTGACTCGGTTGACCGGAATGACCGTACAGACATGTTTTCTGAATTGGAGGAGCTTTTTGCTGATTTCCTCTGAGAACGTTTCTTTGAGAGCGTTTTGACTGATACATTTCTTGAGCTGGTAGTCTTTGATGACATGCTCCTGGAGTCGGAGTCATCTGTAAGACATTTTTGTGAGTGTAGCTTTTGAGGTGTCTTTTGTGTTATTGCTGTGGATAGGTTATTTGCTAGCCACGCATTTATTTCTTTGGTCTGGTTGTGGAGCATTTGGTCACTGTCTCTCTCACATGACATTAACTGTCTCTCCCCAGTTTTCTCATTATCGTGGATGTCTTTAGTGCACATGCCTATCCCTTTCCGGTGCCTGAGTGACTAACCACGCCTCATTTGATTTGTTTCTTCTTCTCGTTTGTTGGGTGCACTAACGGCAGTGACACTTGTGTAATGTGTCTTCCTGCTTGGTGCTTCTTCAGAAGTGTCTACAACATTTGATGGGCAGTGGGTTGCTCGAGTGTGTTCGTATACCGGTGTCCAGAGTTGGCGTGACTTGTCCACTCGTCTGTATTTGGCCCTTTTCACATATCCATTGAGCAGACTATCATCTGTCTCCTTTGTGTAGTCTGTCTCACTTGATGCTTCATCCGAATAGTTTGTGATGTCTGTTGAATGATTCAATGAAGACGTATCAGTGAGGCTGTAGTAATCATCCTTCATTGCCTTTTGTATTGTTAACTCAGGGTGTTTCACGTCGCTTGGTTTCTTTCGCTGTCTTGTCTCTATTCTGCCTTCGCCCTCCCTCTTTCTGGTTTTGTTTGTTACTTGGGCTTTTTCCACAGACATGAGAGACGTCTCCATTCCTTTACCTTCGTGACTTGCATTTGGGTGCAGTTCTTTTGCTGATTGTCTTGCTTTAACTCGCTCTCCAACGTCAGCCTTCCTGATGATTTCTTGTAGCGAGAACTGCCCTTGAAGGATCTTGCGTTTTGTTTCAGGTTTTGAGCAACCTTCGATTACCCGTAGTCGAACTGCTTCCTCATCTGTAAATGTGTTGAAATGGCAGTGGTGCTCTAGACTTTGTAGCCTTGTTATGAAGTTTGGTAATTATTCTCCGGGCTCCTGCCGTGTCCCGTTGAAGGCGATGCGTTCATGATTCACGTCGTCCTTTGTGTCAAAATGAGCGCGTAATGTCTCTTTGAGTTTTCCATATGTCTCTGTGTCTTTTGCTGAAAATGTTCTGATTAAGCGTCGGCCTTCGTGACCTACATGCTGACGTAGCAATAGTAGACGATTTCCGTCCCTTCGCTCACCGGTTGTTTCAAGAAAGTCATCCAGTGATTCCAGCCACCTGTTCCATTGGTGACCCAAACTCTGATTGTTGGTCTGCGTCACTGGGGGTGGTATTTCAATGCAGGGTTTGGATGTGTGTGTTTCTTCTCTCACCGACATGATAGTGAAATGTATAACAATGTCACAGGACTGTTCCCTTGTCTTCCTGCCTTCTTTTGCTGACCCCCCGACCCTCGGCCGATAGTCTTTGTTTGGTCATTTCCTTTGGTTTTGGTCCGATTTGCTGCGCTCAGGTGACTATTGTATGTTGTCCGCCCTTGGCGCGACTGTCTCGGTATGCTTCAGTGAGTTAGGCTTGGATCTCCTGAGGTCAGCTGGCCACCATTCAGCGGCACCATGCGTGACTCGTGGCTCTGCGAGTTCCCACTTTCGCTTCTTCTACCTTTAAATATTTGTCTTCACGTGGTTCTGAAGTTTACTTTGGCACTTGCCTTTGCTCATGCTTGTTCCGTTTGGTATCCGCATTTGCTTGTGTTTGTTGTATTCAAGGTTTTGTGCGGGCTGGTGCTTGTTTCCGGTGCATCCCTTGCACTTGCCAGTGTTTGCTGTGTTTATTGGCCCTTTGCTCCTTTCACTTCATGTTGTTTGTACTCGTGCATATTTACATTCGGATTTACATTCCGTGCGATCTTCGCTTGTTTCTGGTACTGTCTTCTGCCGTTCTGCCCTCTTCGGGGTCTTCTGCACTTCTGCCCGCTTCGGGGTCTTCTGCACTTCTGCCCTCTTCGGGGTCTTCTGCACTTCCTCCCTCTTCGGGGTCTTCTGCCCTCTTCGGGTCTTCTGCACTTCTTGCATTTACTCGTGGTTGCTTGTGTTTTCACCCTTTTCTTTGCATGTGCTTGTTTACTTGTTCGATTTAGAAAAGGGGGTGGTGATGAACAGAGTGTCTGAGTTAAACAGACCACTCTTACCCAGTCCAAAGATCAGGGCTTGATCCATCACCGTTATTTATCTCACTGCCCCATCCCAGCTCAGAACCTGGCTATATGCAAATCAGTCTGTCCCTGGCCCAGTGCATCATGGGAACAGGGCAGACTAAACTACCAAGCCAATTCTTCACCAGAAAGGAGACAAGCTACCGGGGACCGGTTTCTGGCATTTCAGCCTTCTTCGGCCCGGCTTGCTTGAATCCTGATGGAGCAGTGAGAAAGGGACTCATGTCTGAGTATACCCTGCCACACCTATAGTGGCCAAAAACGATTTAGAAAAGGGGGTGGTGATGAACAGAGTGTCTGAGTTAAACAGACCACTCTTACCCAGTCCAAAGATCAGGGCTTGATCCATCACCGTTATTTATCTCACTGCCCCATCCCAGCTCAGAACCTGGCTATATGCAAATCAGTCTGTCCCTGGCCCAGTGCATCATGGGAACAGGGCAGACTAAACTACCAAGCCAATTCTTCACCAGAAAGGAGACACGCTACCGGGGACCGGTTTCTGGCATTTCAGCCTTCTTCGGCCCGGCTTGCTTGAATCCTGATGGAGCAGTAAGAAAGGGACTCATGTCTGAGTATACCCTGCCACACCTATAGTGGCCAAAAACGATTTAGAAAAGGGGGTGGTGATGAACAGAGTGTCTGAGTTAAACAGACCACTCTTACCCAGTCCAAAGATCAGGGCTTGATCCATCACCGTTATTTATCTCACTGCCCCATCCCAGCTCAGAACCTGGCTATAAGCGTGGAAGGGTATTCTCAGATGTGAGACCCTTGCTCATTGCACCATCAGGATTCAAGCAAACCGGGCCGAAGACGGCTGTAATGCCAGAAACCGGTCCCCGGGAGCTTGTTTCCTTCCCAGTGTAAGAATTGGCTTTTGTAGTTTGGTTTGCCCTGTTCCCATCATGCACTGGGACAGGAACAGACTAATTTGCATACAGCCAGGTTCTGAAACTGGGATGGTGCAGTGAGCTAAAAAACGGTGTTGGATCTAGCCCTGATCTCTTGACTGGGTGAGAGCTTTCTGCTTAATTCAGAGACTCTGTCCCTCACCACCCCTTGTTGTAAATATTTTTGTCCACCCTAAGCGTGGAAGGGTATTCTCAGATGTGAGACCCTTGCTCATTGCACCATCAGGATTCAAGCAAACCGGGCCGAAGACGGCTGTAATGCCAGAAACCGGTCCCCGGGAGCTTGTTTCCTTCCCAGTGTAAGAATTGGCTTTTGTAGTTTGGTTTGCCCTGTTCCCATCATGCACTGGGACAGGAACAGACTAATTTGCATACAGCCAGGTTCTGAAACTGGGATGGTGCAGTGAGCTAAAAAACGGTGTTGGATCTAGCCCTGATCTCTTGACTGGGTGAGAGCTTTCTGCTTAATTCAGAGACTCTGTCCCTCACCACCCCTTGTTGTAAATATACTTGTTTACTTGTTCAGCCTCTTGCATGGGCTTGTGCTTGTTTCTCTTTTGCATTAACTCGTGATTATGTATGTCCACTTGTTGCTTTCTTCTATCTCTTGCATGTGTATGTGCTTGTTTCTTGCACTTTACTATGTTTGTTTGTATTGAATGTCACCTTGAGTCCACTTTGTCTATGTTTGAGCTTGTTTAATCTTTTCCCTTTTGCATCAGCTCGTGCTTGCTGTATGTCACCGTTGCCTTTACTTGTGCTTATTTACATCATTTGTGCTTGCATGCTTTTGTGTCCATTTATCTTTTGCACTCGCCAGTGCTTGTTTGCTGTTTTTACTATTGACTTGCTCGTGCTTGTTGAATTCTAACTCTGCCTGACTCCAAGATGGCCGCTCATGAATCACACAGGGATGTCCCTCTGGGTTGCCTGACTCTACGACAGCCGCCCGACTGAAACCCTTATTCCCCACAAGGTTTGGGCTGCAGTCAGTCTTCAGATTCGCAGAGTCACACTTGGCACTCACCCGGAGCCTCTTCTACATGCAACAGGACTTCCTCAGCACATCTCACGCTTCTCGGCCCCTTTCACCGTCAAGGTAGGCTCGGCGATTTCTTCCGTTGCCTGCGTGCCGTTTCTCACGCATCGGGGTGAGCTCCGATTTCGGCGATACCAGTGCTTTTCTTCTGGCGCCTCCACAGGGGTCCCCGCACCTCTCCACATGCTCCTCACATTTCGGGGCGATTCAGGAGGACTGGAGTGGGCTCCCAGTTTCTTCTTTCAATGCACACCGCTCTTGGCACACTCTCGTTGCACTCCCGATTTTTGGCGCGAGGCAGCGCTCACTGTGGTTTTCATTCAGCGCTCAACCACGCTGGTCGGACAGGGCTCCACGCGATCGCTGAATCGCGGAGCTGATTAATTACCGCTGGCCTAAGGCTGTGGGCGGCGGCTTCGTGGGGGCACACGCATCGCGACGGCGACCACGTCCTTGGTGCTGCCCGGGACAGGATATTCTTTTTCAACGTGGGGATGGCAGGTCACCTCATCCCATCCTCGTCGTCAGCTGTGTGCAAACAGCTGCTGCTCCCTCTCAGAGAGAGAGTTCCCTGCCCTGGTACAGGCGGCAGGGCACACAGGCCCAGAGTTCAAGCTCTTCTGGGGGATATTTGGTTTGCGTTTGTTTTCTATTCTGTGTTATGCCTCTGTGGTTTCGGTATCACTTGCAATCATGTCTGGTCTCCAGGTGGTTGTCATGTCGTGACATAAAGGATGACAGACTCGTGATGTACTTGCTATGCACTTAGCTTTATTTTAAACACGTCTGTTACTGTCCCTGTCCCTACTCTATCTGCCTTTCCATTCCGGTTCCCTGCTCCTCCATTTCCTGCTCCTCCCACAAATCTATCCCAAACACTAGACTGCTGCACACGATACTACACCTCCCCCTTTCTTAACAAAATAGAATTAACTTCAAACATGTTTATAGTTCCTTGACTGGCCGCACAGGTCTGCGGATTGTCCGCATGGGTCATAGACACATTGCCGTTCCAGGCTTAGACTCAGTCAGCTCCCCAGGCGTTGGCAAGGTATAGTCTGTTGGAGACACTGCATTGTTCGAGCTATCGGCCGCCTTGACAAGAGTATCCTTGACTGTAGGAGTGCGCCTTTGAAAATGCGAGACATTGTGTGTGTGT
>NW_028252253.1:0-59183 GCF_964263255.1 Lissotriton vulgaris | reverse complement strand
TTATATATATATATATATCTCCTGATTCCACTCTCAACGCCAGCATCCATACGGCGTCCTCAAAAAAGACGAGAGACACAGACTCTTTCCAAATTCAGCAGCCGCTGGAAATCTTTATTTTTTCAATTTTATAAAGTGCATTACCGTGCCTAACCAAACGCGTATCGGCGTACCTGACGCCTTGCTCGCTGGTGGTTATCGTGAGGTTCCCTCCGTTATTTACATTGTAAAGTGCTAGGTGATTGGTCATTACATATACATGGAAACAGTAAACATACTATACGTTGCAACTATGTAAACCCTTTTCATCATTATATCAGCATTCATTTTGTCTCGTTTGAAACTATTACTGTTGCATTCTTTTCACAGTGAGAAATTTAAAATAATTATTAATCATTTTCAAACCGTAAAATATATGATGTCAATGACAATTCCAAATATCGAGTTTCTAGTGAATGGGAATACCCAACTAATTTCACGAGTAACCCTAAGCATTTAAGAATGCTGCATATTGACAGGTTTCTTGCTTATATTAGGTTTGGTTTTCACTAATGCATTTCAGACCAATTACTTCACCTGTTATGTGCACGTGTGCTCAAAAGTGCAAAATTAAAAAACACATTCAGTGATGATGACATATTTATCCTTCCAACAGGAAGTATATAGTTACCATACTATCAAATTCATTCTTTGTGTTTAAAAAGAGGGATTTGTGAGGGGCATGAAGGCGGTTCTATACAATCTCATGGATTTATCTTTATATCTGTACAAATACATTAGTGCAATACTACACATTGTTACAATATCTTGATTCAGATTGGTCTCTTTTTAAAACAGTTATCCCAAATCCTCCTTATGAGTGATTTTAGTACCATTCAACTGATATTCCGTCATTTTATATGAAATCATTATCCAGAGAAGTATCTACTACTCTCATTAGTAGTGTTGTTAATTGCATCTGAAACACTGAAATTCCTATTTCTGGGAACACCATATAAAAATATAAATACATGATCAATTTAAAACCCTTATATAAAATATAAAAGGTTTTCCTATCAATTGCACGATTTTAGGAAATAAAGTGCTTCATGCTTCACTACTACATCATTAAATGAAGGAGTATGTACCCTTGCTATAAAATTAATATCAGGGTTCCAAATTTTCGGGATATTTAGAGAAAATGGTACAAATCATCGCATATATTTAGGCCCTTTGGACTCTTGCTATCCAGCTCTATAATGTAACTGATTTCCAGTCTGCAGAGTTGTTTCTCCCTATCTCCCCCTCTTTTGCTGCTAGGAACATGATCAATTACAAAATATGTGAGAACATTGAGATTGTTCCCATGTTCTGCTTTTACATGTCTAGCTACGGGGTAGTTAGGGCCGAATTCACTATGGCCCGTAGGTGCTGCAGGATCCTAGCCTGTGCTGGAAGCTTAGTGCTTCCAACGTATCTTAAACCACATACACATGTTAGAATATAAACAACATACTCAGTCTTACATGTGAAGTGCCCTTTGATTTTAATGGGCCGATCTGAGAATGCGGTTGTGTATGTGGTAGTATTGGATATATATATGTATTAAAAATGTATTTTTTAAAGTTACATTAATTAGTTATTATTTTAAGGTTCTTTAAGTATTTTAAGTATGTTTAAGTTAATTATATTTATTATTATATTAATTTTAAATTACTTTTAAGATATTTAAACAATTCGATATTTTGACTATCTATATTTATTACAACAATATTTTTGATTTGATATTTTTGTACTTACCTGTTTGGAGATAGGTATTCGATATTTTTGTATTCTATATTTTTTACTCGGTATTTTTGTAGTTCTATATTTTTATATCAGTGATCCATGCCATGAACAGTAACCCTTGTTTTATATGCACACAGTCATGTCATCTGATAAATATGTGATGTAACATATCTATATATAATTTCACATACAATATAACACAATACTCTTGAATATATGTACTGTACCTTTAAAATACACCTCTTTTATTTTATGTTTTGTGACACGAACAAAATGTACATACCTATGTTTTCTATGTCTATGAACATGACTATCTGGAAACTCACCTATAAATAACTGCACCTTTGGAGACGTGGGTCATGTGACCAAGACCACGGACGTGGTCGAAACGCGTTGTCTTTTCTGCCAAAAATAAACAACTGTCTTCCTGCAACTTCTGTGGGCTTGCCTAAATTCCTTTCCATGGAATCTTTTGTTTGATATATATATATATATATATATATATATATATATATCAGAACCAGCGCCTCCTCCATGATAGAAAAAAGTACGGCACACTCCGGGGTAAGGGTAAAGGCTTTATTGAAATTAATGCGCGTGGTGCTTGCAGTCCCTCGAAACGCTTTGGCAGACGCGTTTCAAGCTCCGCGCTCTCTGTTGATGGCAAACCAGGTGCAGGTGAGTGGAAACCGCTCCCTTTATGACGATGTAATGCTCCTTCTCCAGTGGGTGTTGTGCTGGCCACTCGCGCTTTCCCCCTGCCAGGCAGATGCATGCTGGTCATTGCAGTCCAAATGGAGTGTCTGTACAGTGACAGGGCGATCTCCACACCAAGTGGTGTCCATCATTTAGGAAATGGGCCGCAGTCCAGCTCGAGTGCCCAACAGGAAGCCAAAAGTCTTTACCCATGCTCCTTGTTCAGGCGAACATCCTCTCCTCCTCTCTCCCCATTGCAGCCTTGACGTATATATATATATATATATATACATATATATATATATATATGTATATATATATATACGTGGTCGAAACGCGTCGTCTTTTCGGCCAAAAATAAACAACTTTCTTGCTGCAACTGCTGTGGGCTTGCCTAAATTCCTTTCCATGGAATCCTTTGTTCGATATATATATATATATATATATATATATATATATATATATATATATATATATATATATGTACCACGTGACTCCTCTGAATCTCTCGGTCTTTCCAGCCCCAGCTCCGGCTTAGCATACCAGCAAACAGAAGGGAGACGGACCACAGATCTTCAGCAAAACGATTTATTCGGTACACGAAATATATATATATTCACTGAAAAAACCATAGGTTATAGACCATATATAGTTAGGAATTAGCATTTACAAAACCTTGAAAATTCACTGAAAAAACCATAGGTTATAGACCATATATAGTTAGGAATAAGCATTTACAAAACCTTATTTTACTCGCATAAAACCATTGCAATTCCATATATAGTTAGTTGCACTAACTATATATCGCACACCCGCAATCCACTGCTGATGATGTCACACATTACATCATTCATGACATGGTCAGTGACATCACTGATGACATCACTGATGACATCTCAAATGACATCACTGATGACATCTCAAATGACATCACTGATGACATCACTGATGACATCTCATTTGACATTACTGATCACATCACTGATGATATCATTCATGTGATAATACGATGAACCTCTTCAGACTCTAATATAACCTTAGATACAATCAATGTAAACCGCTCACAATTATTATTTTTTTCTAACTTTTTTCACTAATTTTCCACAAAATACGCTCCCCGGGGCGCTACCCGGTTCGCGAACCGAAAGCTAACCTCACGGAATTTTTAAAAAAAATGTTTTTTTCCACACATATAAGCCTCCTCAGCCACCCTCAGAAAACCTAGGGGGTCAAGATACATCTACCATGCCCCCTTCTACCCATTCTGAACATTATTTGCCCTCCATCTTGTATCTTAATGCGACCAAAACACAAAATGGAGGACTCCCGTGACGCTTAAAGTACGCGAACCGAGCCGCTTCCCGGGAAGCGGTCCAAAAAAAAAGGTGGGAAAGTAATTTACAGAAAAACGACTAGAGACACTCTCACCAAATATAGATTAGCTCATACTACATAACAATCCCTTTCATTTTCACAAATTTGATTGAAATTCCATTTAGCCATTAAGCCTGTAGACCTCTCTAAATACCGTGAGGTAAATTACTTCACAAAACACATCTGAAGTGTTGGAATTGACAACCAATGAAAATGTTACTTTCATTTTCTACTTTTATTACCTGACATTTGATTGGTTATATACCTGAATATATATAAAGGAAGAGAAGGAAACACAGCCATTTTGACTACTACTTCTTGTTGTATATATCATTTGGAATATCACTAATCACTTCAACTTGTTTCTAAAGGTAAGTTGTTATTTTTAAAACTGAAGTATATTGTGCACTATAAGTAAATATGGTAAACTTTTTCAGATAGTTATATACTATCCCTCTGTAGTAGTTATAGATTTAGATAGACTTCTCTGTTATAGTTATGGATGGACTTAGACTTCTCTTGTATAATTATAAATTTACTTACATTAAATCACATACACTTTTTTATATTCCTACTTCCACTCTGATACTATACACTGCCCAAAGATAAATTCACTGATAAAAAATGCCTATCTAAAATTATTCCCAACAGTGCCCTATCTCTACTAATATATATTTTTTTAATCCAAATTTCAGGCAAAATGGAAGGCGAAAACAAAGTTTCTTTTGAAATGGACCTGCAAGAGAGCAGCCAAGAATTGATTGATACAATTGATCAAATTGACATTGAATTTATGGACGAAACTTTGGACAAAGAACTACTGCAATGTGTCCAAGCAGTAGATGACCTCCTTGAAAATGAGGACATTTTACAACCTCACAGATTGCAAACAATATTCCAAGAAAATAATGACATTTCAGACACTGAAATGTTAGAAAGTTTAATAAATTATGAAACACAAACAAAATAAAAAAAAAAGCTTTAAAAATAAAGAAAACAAAAAAAAATCAACAAAAACAACAAACAATTAACATACAGTATTTGAAAAGTCTATCATTCTTTTTTCCTTATAGTACGCTGCCCAGAACGCTTCCCGGTTCGCGAACTTGGCGCTCACCACGCAAAAAAAAAAAAAAAAAAACATTTTTTTGACCCTGCTGGGCCCTTTTAAAACCTCCACATAAAACCTAGGGGGTCAACGAGGATCTACTATGCCCCCTTATGGTAATTTCCCCCTTTTTTTTTGACCCTGCTGGGCCCTTTTAAAACCTCCACATAAAACCTAGGGGGTCAACGAGGATCTACTATGCCCCCTTATGGTAATTTCCCCCTTTGTTTTGGCCTCCTCTTGTCTCTCGATCCTACCGAGAGACAAGATGGCGGCCGCGCCGAACTGTTTAGAATGTTGACAGACACCGGAGAGCCAATCAGCTTCGCTTCGCAAAGTTCCGATACGCGAAAAGTTCGCGAACCGGAGCGCTACCCGGAGCGCTGTTACAGATATATATCTTGTTTTAAATGTTAATTTCTCAAAATCCACTGAAGCACATATATTGAGACCTAGCAAAGGCACATCGGGCTAACAATCCCTACAATTTTGCCAAGTTTCGTGGAAATCCATTCAGCCGTTCGAGCTAAAAGTGAGGCCAACCGCCCTATGGAAATTAACATGGGAAAAACGCGTTTTGGGACCCCCCTTTTTCTCGGCCCCCCCTTGACGAACCCCCCCCAAATTTCCAGGAGCTGCTCAGAAACAAAATGTGCCATTTTCCTGAAAATTTCAGCCGATTCCGTCCACAAACGCCAAAGTTATTAGACATAGAATTTTCAAAAATCCCATAGGGAAAAAATCCTAACTATATATACCTACTGGCGACCGCCAGTAGGTAATATATATATATATATATATATATATATATATATATATATATATATATATATATATATATATATATATATATATAACCTACTGGCGGTCACCAGTAGGCAGTTATAGTTAGGATTGTTTTCTATAGGGAATCCGCAACATTCTATTGGGGATAACTTTGGCGTCGATTGAGGGATCTGCCTGTAATTTCCCTTAAATTTGCCTCGCTGCGCTCCCCTCCTTCCCTGAAAGTTTGGGGGGGATTCGTCAAGCGGGGACCGAGATAAAAGGGGGTCCCAAAATGTGTTTTCCCCATGTTACTTTCCATAGGGCGGTTGGACTCACTTTTAGCCCGAACGGCTGAATGGATTTCCACCAAACTTGGCAAAATTGTAGGGACTGGTAGCCTGATGTGCCTTTGCTATGTCTCAAGATATGTGCTCCAGTGGATTTTGAGTAATTTAGGTTCAAAAAAATATATATATCTATAGGCGCGCCCCGGTATGCGCACCGGGGCGCGCTCCAGCACGCTACGCGAGTTCGCGAGCGGAAAGCTGATTGGCTCTCGGGTGTCTGTCAACATTCCAAACAGTCCGGAGCGGCCGCCATCTTGTGTCTCGGTAAGATCGAGACACAAGAGGTGGCAAAAACAAAGGGGGAAATGACCAAAAGGGGGCAGGATAGACCCCCCTGACCCCCTAGGTTTGATGTGGGGGCCATAACAGGGCCCGGCAGGGCAACAAAAAAAAATAATAAATCCGATTTGCGTGGGGGGAGCGCCCGGTATGCGCACCGCTGAGCGTACCTGGGAGCGTACCATGGGGAAAAAAGAATGACAGAGTTTTTTTAAAATGTAGCATTTTTTAATAAATTGGAGGTAGTTCTAAAAAGAACTGTTTTTTAATTATTTTTGTATTTTTTTGTAATTTTTATGGGGACAAACAAAAAACAGGGAATTGTAAATGGCTCAACCGGAGCAAAAAAAAAGGAAAAAATAAGATTTCTTTTTACAGTTGTGGTTGTCTCCAGCACGGTTGATGAGTTTAATACTTTGCACTCCATAGCAAATTGTAGTCCCGCAAAATTTACACACTGTTTTAAAATCTCCAAACTGGGGTTGGATGTTTGGGACCATCTCCCTTGTCTCTGGACCCGATGGAGTGGGTTGTTTACTTTGGGAGGTGCTGGGAGAAGATTGGGGAGGGTTTCTGGTCAGTTCTCTGACCTCTGCCGCAGCATAGTTGTTTGGGTGCCAGCGTTGCATGTGGCGAATCATAGTGTTGTTGCCAAAAGAATACTTTTTGGCAGGGTTCCCCCTGGAAAGTACAGTGCCACAGATCAGACAAGTAACCTTTGGCGCATTAACTTTCTTGAGGCCCCTTGGGATTTAAAAAAACTCCCAGACAATGTGCTCCTTTGGCTTACCCCTACGCTATCCAACGCTTTCCCTACTGTTGCACTCATTGGAGTGGGAATAGTAATTTAAACCTACGCTATCCAGCGCTTTCCCTACTTTTGCACTCTCTGAAGTAGGAATAGTAATTTTAACCCCTAGGCTATCCAACGCTTTCCCTACTGTTGCACTTACTGGAGTGGGAATAGTCATTTGTACCCCTACGCTATCCAACGCTTTCCCTACTGTTGCACTCACTGGAGTGGGAATAGTAAATTTTACACCTACGCTATCCAGTGCTTTCCCTACTGTTGCACTCTCTGGAGTGGGAATAGTAATTTTAACCCCTACCCTATCCAACGCTTTCCCTACTGTTGCACTTACTGGAGTGTGAATAGTAATTTTTACCCCTACGCTATCCAATGCTTTCCCTACTGTTGCACTCTCTGGAGTGGGAATAGTAATTTTTACCCCTACGCTATTCAACTCTTTCCCTACTATTGCACTCATTGGAGTGGGAATAGTAATTTTTACCCCTACGCTATCCAACGCTTTCCCTACTGTTGCACTCTCTGGAGTGGGAATAGTAATTTTTACCTCTACACTGTCCAATGCTTTCCCTACTGTTGCACTCTCTGGAGTGAGAATAGGAATTTCTACCCTCCCGCTATCCAATGCTTTCCCTACTGTTGCACTCACTGGAGTGGGAATAGTATATTTTATGCGTACGCTATCCAACGCTTTCCCTACTGTTGTACTCTCTGGAGTGGGAATAGTAATTTTTACCCATACTCTATCCAATGCTTTCCCTACTGTTGCACTCACTGGAGTGGGAATAGTAATTTTCACCCCTACGCTATCCAACGCTTTCCCTACTGTTGCACTCTCTGGAGTGGGAATAGTAATTTTTACCTCTACGCTATCCAATGCTTTCTCTCCTGTTGCACTCACTGGAGTGGTAATAGTAAATTTAACCCTCTCGCTATCCTACGGTAAATATATTGTATATTTTTTGTTAATATTATGTTTATATATATATATCTCCTGATTCCACTCTCAACGCCAGAATCCATATGGCGTCCTCAAAAAAGACGAGAGACACAGACTCTTTCCAAATTCAGCAGCCGCTGGAAATCTTTATTTTTTCAATTTTATAAAGTGCATTACCGTGCCTAACCAAACGCGTTTCGGCGTACCTGACGCCTTGCTTGCTGGTGGTTATCGTGAGGTTCCCTCCGTTATTTACATTGTAAAGTGCTAGGTGATTGGTCATTACATATACATGGAAACAGTAAACATACTATACGTTGCAACTATGTAAACCCTTTTCATCATTATATCAGCATTCATTTTGTCTCATTTGAAACTATTACTGTTGCATTCTTTTCACAGTGAGAATGTTAAAATAATTATTAATCATTCTCAAACCGTAAAATATATGATGTCAATGACAATCGCAAATATCGAGTTTCTAGTGAATGGGAATACCCAATTAATTTCACGAGTAACCCTACGCATTTGGAAAGGGGCGACCACTCGGTCCCCCCGAACGTATGGTAGGGAGCCCGGATCCCCCCGGGAAACCATTTTGGGCGGGGGGCGTGTCTCGGCTGGTATGCCCGAAGCGGCGTAGCCGGGGCGCGCCTTTTCCCCGCCCAAGAAGGGTTGTCCTAGACACCTACACCGTTGGCCACACCCCGTAGGCGTACCGGAGGAGGGTACACGCCCTCCCGAAGAGGAATAAAAGGAGCAACAATCCAAAGAAGCATCCTCTTGTTCCTGTGCTCGGAAGCTGCACCCTCTCGTTGCACGTGAGCCCTCGACGGAACAAGGAGCAATTTTTGAGAACTTGTAATTTTGTGTTTCTCTTTCAGCGACTCCGTACCGTCGGATCCAGGTCCTCGTGGAGCAACAAGGATCGAATATCCGACAACGATGCCTGGCAAGAGGGCCGGAAAGAAGGCTGGGACTGACCAGATGCTTCGCATGTTGATGAAGGATATGGCGAGCATGAAAAAACAGATGGCGGCAATGAACAATACGGGCAGACCGAAGAAAGTCATCGGACCAGCATTGCCGGGAGTAGTCCCCGCTGGGAGAGGTAAAAGGGCCAGGAATAGGGCGGCAGGGGGGGAGGCACCAGTTCCCGAGGCACCCCCGGCAAGCCCGGTTAGTCCAGTGGAGGCCCCGGTTCCGATCCCGGACGCGGGCCAACTGATTCCGGTTGTAGTTACGCCCACTAACGAGGAGGATATGCCTCCGGAGTTGGCC
Organism: Lissotriton vulgaris; assembly: GCF_964263255.1. Taxonomy (NCBI): domain Eukaryota; kingdom Metazoa; phylum Chordata; class Amphibia; order Caudata; family Salamandridae; genus Lissotriton; species Lissotriton vulgaris. The sequence continues at coordinate 49,815 of NW_028252253.1, read as the reverse complement.
GCCCAGTTAGCCGCATGGCTCGGCAAAAATACTGAGGGTGCTACGGCACCGGGAGACACGGCCGAAGAGGCCAGGTTACTAATGAAGCAGTTGCGGCAGTCGAGAGATGCCGCGAAGGCGAATCTCCCTCTTGTCTCCCCACAGGTTCCCTCAGAACAACCGGCGTCTGGCGTTGGAAAAACAGCGGTACCAGCTATGGATTCGGGTAAGCAGCCATTACCAATGGCGAGGGGGGGAACGTTACCCTCAAGAAGGGAAAAGGTGGTCCAACATATTCCGCTGGCCACGAAAGAATTGATTTGGGCTGATAAGTATGTGAATATGTTTTCTCTTTTGACTGACCATCATGAGGTGGAGTATGTTAAAAGTCAGAAGGATTTGTGGCATCCGAATGTTTGGCGTGCAAAAATGGCGGGATTCAGGGTGGATGAGACGATCTCAAATTGGGCCAGGGCATTTGCGATGTTTACTGCGATCATGGGGGAACGTAAGCCCGAGTTTTTGACCGAATTGGCCTGCTATCAGACACGTATAATGGATTTCTATGAAACGTATGAGGGCAATGAATGGTTGGGTTATGATACTCAGTTTCGTAAGGCCAAGGAGCACGATTCATCTCTGACGTGGGATTGTCTCGACTCCACCTCTTGGCAGAAGCAGCTCCTGCCGGGCGCGACGAAGTCGTCTTCGCTTGGCGGGAATGGGTCGGCGCCTCCCGCCATCAATCGGTGGCGCCCTTTCGAGCAGGCGCCGCTGGTGACCACCAACCAAGGAGTGGTGGGAACGTGGGTAAAAAAGGGGTTTGTTGGAACTTTAACAGAGGCAAGTGCACGAGGCCACAAGGGACATGTAAGTTCAGGCATGAGTGTGCATGGTGCGGACACTCTTCACACCCTGAGAGTTCGTGCAGAGCCAAGAATGGTGATACAGGGGGTAGAGGAGGGGCCAAACAGGTCTAATGTCGACCAAGGGGCACCGCTACCTACCCCCGTAGATATCATGGCAATGATCCCCTGGCTAAATGAATACCCTGATCATGTCTCCGCTGGGGTGTTGCGAGACGGCTTCTTGTATGGTTTCCACATCCCGGCGGGGGAGTTTCGGGGGGAATCACTGTGTAAAAACCAACTGTCGGTTCAGCAGCATACGGCGGTGGTGGAAAGTAAGATTGCAAAAGAGGTTGCCCGTGGCCGGGTTGCTGGCCCATATAGGCACCCGCCAGTCACTAATTTTGTTTGTTCACCGTTGGGAGTAGTCCCCAAGAAGGACCCAGGTGAGTTTAGGTTAATTCATAACTTGTCGGCTCCTAGGGGTCTTTCAGTGAACGATGCGATTGATCCAGGAATCTGTTCGGTGTGGTACGCATCCTTCGATGAGGCCGTCGCCATGTTGAATCGCCTGGGGCCCGGAGCGCTTATGGCTAAATCGGATATTGAGTCAGCGTTCCGGTTGCTCCCGGTACACCCACAGGATCAGCGTCTGTTAGGTTTTGTGTTTCAGGGACGCTACTACATTGATAGATGTATGCCAATGGGTTGCTCCATCTCTTGTGCTTATTTTGAGAAATTCAGTTGTTTTCTGCAATGGGCGTTCACCAGAGCCACGGGCTATACCCAGGTTATGCACTACCTAGATGATTTTTTGTTCTTGGGGCCAGCCGATGACATGGAATGTGCACGGGCCTTACTGGAATTTTGCGCTCTCATGAAGCAGTTTGGCGTGCCATTGGCACCAGGGAAGACGGTGGGGCCATCGACTTCACTCGAGTTTCTTGGAATTGAGCTCGATTCGGTGGAGGGATGCTTCCGTTTGCCCAGGGAAAAAGTGGTGAAATTCAGGGCCTCTCTAGAACTGTGCATTAGCAAAGAAAAAGTAACTCTCCATCAGTTACAGCGAGCAGTGGGACAGCTTAACTTTGCCCTTAGAGTGATACCAATGGCCCGCCCCTTTTCCCGCTCTATTGCACAAGCCATGGTCGGTCTCAAGGAAGGGCACCACCGCACAAGACTGTCTGCAGAGGTTCGCCAGGATATGCTCATATGGTTGGCATTTCTGGCGGATTTCAACGGTCGAGTCGTGTGGAGCAAGTCACCAGCATCCTCGGAGGAGCTGGGTTTGTGGACCGACTCGGCAGGGAGCGTGGGATTTGGCGCCATCTTTGGTAATCGATGGTCGGCACAAACATGGCCGACGTGGTGGCACACCAGTGGGCTCACAGGTAACATTGGGTTTCTTGAGTTGTTCCCCATTTTGGTGGCTCTGAAAGCATGGCCAGATGAGTTTCGTGATCGCACAGTGGTGTTTTGGTCCGACAACATGACCGTAGTCGAATGTATAAATAATCAGGCAGCACGCTGCAAGTGGATATTGAGATTACTGAAGGAAATTGTACTACTTTGTATGAGACTAAACGTTCAGTTTAGGGCGAGGCACGTGCCGGGTGTGCTGAACCAGGCAGCTGATGCACTCTCTCGTTCCCACATGCAGGCCTTCAGGGGTTATCTACCTTCCGCGGACCTAGTGGCGGCACCATTTCCCGAAGCTCTCTGGTTACTCGGTGCCCCGGATTACAGGACCTCGTGGGAGCAAGCCTAGCCCCCAGGACAAGGAAGGCATACGAAGGAGCGTTTTGTTCCTATTGTGCATTTTTGGGTCCAGCAGGAGGGGATAATTGGGGGCAGGAGGAGTATGTCCTAAAGTTTTTAGTAGCACTCCACAAGGCAGGCCGATCAGCGGCAAAGGCCAATAGGCACCGGGCCGCCATTGCATTCAATCAATCAATCAGTGACACTTATAAAGCGCGCTACATACCCGTAGGATCTCAAGGCGCTGGGGGGGGGGAGGTGCCGCTACTGCTCGAACAGCCAGGTCTTCAGCTTCTTCCTGAAGGAGAGGTGGTCTTGGGTCAGGCGCAGGTCGGTCGGGAGGGAGTTCCTGGTCTTGGCGGCCAGGTAGGAGAAGGACCTTCCTCCTGTAGTCGCTCTTCGGATGCGGGGGACGGTGGCGAGGGCGTGGTTGGCTGATCGGAGGTGGCGTTTGGGAGCGTAGAAGTTGATCCGGCTGTTGAGGTAGCTCGGGCCTTGGTCGTGTAGGGCTTTGTGTGCGTGGGTGAGGAGGCGGAAGGTGATTCTTTTGTTGACGGGGAGCCAGTGAAGGTCTCTCAGATGTCCGGAGATGTGGCTGGTTCGTGGGATGTCGAGGATGAGTCTGGCTGAGGCGTTCTGGATCCGCTGGAGTCTCTTCTGGAGCTTGGCGGTGGTACCGGCGTAGAGGGCGTTGCCGTAGTCCAGTCGGATGGTGACGAGGGCCTGGGTGACGGTCTTCCTGGTCTCGGTGGGGATCCACCAGAAGATCTTCCGTAGCATGCGTAGGATGTTGAAGCACGCCGAGGAGACGTTGTTGACTTGCCTGGTCATGGAGAGGGAGGAGTCCAGGATGAAGCCCAGGTTGCGTGCATGGTCTGTCGGTTTGGGTGCGGTGCCCAGGGCGGGAGGCCACCAGGAGTCGTCCCAGGCGGAGGGTGAGGGGCCCAGGATGAGGACCTCCGTCTTGTCCGAGTTCAGTTTCAGGCGGCTGGTCGTCATCCACTCGGCTACCTCTTTCATCCCTTCGTGCAGGTTGGCTCTGGCGGCGGCGGGGTCGTTGGTCAGGGAGAGGATCAGCTGGGTGTCGTCGGCGTAGGAGATTATGCTGAGGTGGTGTTTGCGTACGATGGCCGCGAGGGGGCTCATGTAGACGTTGAAGAGGGTGGGGCTCAGAGATGATCCTTGAGGGACGCCGCAGATGACTTCGGAGGCCTCTGACTTGAACGGTGGTAGGCGGACTCTCTGTGTTCTTCCGTTGAGGAAGGAGATGATCCATTCCAGCGCCTTGTCCTGGATTCCGATGTTGCTGAGGCGCCGTACTAGGGTGCGGTGGCAGACCGTGTCGAATGCCGCGGAGAGGTCTAGGAGGATGAGGGCCGCTGTTTCTCCATTGTCCATCAGGGCTCGGATGTCATCGGTGGCGGCGATGAGGGCGGTCTCGGTGCTGTGATTTGCTCGGAAGCCGGACTGTGAGGGGTCGAGGGATCCATTCGTCTCGAGGAAGGCGGCCATCTGCTTGTTGACGGTCTTCTCGATGACTTTGGCTGGAAACGGGAGGAGCGAGATGGGGCGGTAGTTCTTGAGGTCTGTTGGGTCCGCTGTTGGTTTCTTGAGTAGAGCGCTGAGTTCGGCGTGTTTCCAGCTCTCAGGGAAGATGGTGGTGTCGAAGGATGTGTTGATGATGTCTCGCAGGTGGGGTGCGATGACAGCGTCGGCCTTGTTGAAGACGTGGTGAGGGCAGGGGTCGGTCGGTGATCCGGAGTGGATGGAGTTCATCGTGCGGATGGTGTCTTCGGTGCTGATCGGGGTCCAGGCGTGGAGGGTGGTGGTGGGGGGTGGTAGGTCGGTCATGGTGTGCGTTGGTTGGTTGCAGAAGCTGTTGTGTATGTCCGCGATCTTGTTGTGGAAGTATGAAGCGAGGGAGTTGCAGAGGTCTTGCGATGGGGTGATGTCGTTGTTTCCTGCGCTGGGGTTGGAGAGCTCTTTCACGATGTTGAAGAGTTCCTTGCAGTTGTGTGCGTTGTTGTCCAACCGGTCCTTGAATGCTGTTTTCTTGGCGGCGCGGATCAGCTGGTGGTGTTTCCGGGTGGCAAGTTTGAAGGAGGTCCTGTTGTCCGGTGTCGGTTCCTTTCTCCAGACTTTCTCGAGGGCTCGGCAGTTCTTCTTGGAGCTCTTGAGTTCGTCGGTGAACCATGGCGCCTTCTTGCTGCCGGGTCTGCTAGGCGGGGTCCTCAGTGGGGCGAGTTCATGGCACAGGCGCATGGCATCAAGGACCCCACATCGTCCTTTCTGGTAAAGAAGGCACTGCGAGGGTGGCAACGCCTGGAGGGTCATAGAGTAGACGAGAGGCGCCCGATTGGGCTAGAAAGATTGTCCCTGCTGATGTCGGTACTCCCCGCGACATGTTCCTCCCAGTCCGAGGCAGTGCTGTTCCGGGCCGCTTTCGCATTAGCATTCCATGGCGCTATGCGGGTGAGCGAGCTGGTGGCAAAAAATAAGCAGGATATGGGGGGAGGTCTGTGTCGGGAACACATTCTGATCAAGGGTGATTCAATGGTAGTCACAATAGCCAGGTCCAAGACCGATCAGGGTGCTATGGGGGACAGTATTGTTGTCCAGCATATGCGAGGGTCCCCCATGTGACCGGTGAAATGCGTTGAGGAATATTTAGCGCAAAGGGTGGTAACATGGGGGGGAAGCTTGCTGAGACACACCGACGCCACCCCACTGACTAGGTTTCAGTTTCAGCGGGTGCTAACAATGGCGATCGCGGCAGCGGGCTTGGACCCGGGCGATTTTGGGACCCATTCCTTTAGGATAGGGGCTGCTACAGAGGCTACAGCCAGGGGTCTGAGTGTGGAAAAGGTGAAACAATTGGGACGATGGTCCTCGAACTGTTATAAAAGGTATGTGCGGTTGCACATGTTGTGAAGCCAATGTCATGCACTCACGCTTCTTGTCTTCTGTTTGGTTTACAGTTTCGCGAGCATGCTATGCGGGGCGGACTGTGCAGTCGACCCGACACCTGGGGACCAGCGGTCAAAGATCACCGGCTGAGGAAAGAGTGGTGTGGGTCGTGGGCCACTCATACGTGAGGCGTGCCGGGGACGTATTCAAAGCAGGTGACATGATTCACGCGGCTGGGGAATACGGGTGCAGGGTGACCTTCCACGGAAGGGGTGGGCTCTGTATTGACCAATTTCAATGTTTTGTTGAGGGACTGTTAGAGCGGACAAGGTCACCGCCGTCTGTAATCATAGTACACCTGGGAGGCAATGATTTGGTGACACTCGGTCGGCGAGTACTACTCGAGCGAGTTCTATCTACTGTTAGCTGGTTGGCGAGAAGGATTCCGGGGTGCACGATAGCATGGTCACACATGATTCCCAGGAAGGTGTGGCGGGGGGCCCTCTCTGTATCAGCTTTGAACCATTCAGTAAAGAAAGTCAATAACAAGCTTAGTAGGTTGTTTCGCTCGGGACAGTTGCATTGTATTCCGCATGGATGTATTCGGGGGGATCACATGTATCTCGAAGATGGGGTCCTTTTGTCCCGGGAAGGGAATGTCTTACTCATAGGAGACTTCATAGCATGGTTAAGGGGTTTGTAAAAGCATGACCTTTAGTAGGAGTGTGGGGGGCCGGATAGCCGGTCAACTATCCGGCCTGTGGCGGTAAGGTCATGATCGGTGAGCAGTAATTTCAAGATCCCTAGAGGGGGGGCACCACCCATTATGGATGGGAGCGCCCGGGGGGAGGCGGCCATTGGCCCCTCACACGGGGGAGGCGGCACCCACTAAGTATGGGGTCGCCTAAGGGAAGGCGGTCATAGGCCCCTCCCAGGGGAGGAGGTGGCTAGATGCCCCTCCTACGAATTTCCCGGGGCCAGGACATCCGCGACGGCGGATGTGATAAACAGTGTGGGGTGGGAGGGGGGTCCACGCTACCTTCTAGACACCTCACACGAGTCCTCGGACGACCATTAAGATGGCGTCGAGTTAAATAAGGGGCCCCCGCTAAGACAAGGGAAATTGGAAGTTGGCACAGAGGTACAGTCCTCTGTGCGCCCGCCCCTCACACCGTGAGGAGGGAGTTCTGGTAGTAGGGATCTGACACCGGTTACGACCTTGCCGTTGGCCCGTAATGTTAGGATGTACAATTTTTATTTAGAAAGTATGCATTTACAGGATGTTTAGACTCGGCTAGGAGAACCTTTGTATTAGAGATTTGTTAAGGTTAGCCAATAAACGTGTCTGCATCGTAATGTCATAAATGGAAAATTGTACATGATTTGAAACTGTTATTTTAATGTTTTAATTTTGTTTCATATTTTAATAAATACGGCCGGGAGGGTAACTCCCTCCGCCTTCCAAATGGTCAGAACTGCGTCCGTCTTCCCATCCTTGGGGATTGTGTTGGGAGGGGGTGACAGGCATCCCGGCCATATGGAAAAGGGCGACCACTCGGTCCCCCCGAACGTATGGTAGGGGGCCCGGATCCCCCCGGGAAACCATTTTGGGCGGGGGGCGTGTCTCGGCTGGTATGCCCGAAGCGGCGTAGCCGGGGCGCACCTTTTCCCGCCCAAGAAGGGTTGTCCTAGACACCTACACCGTTGGCCACGCCCCGTAGGCGTACCGGAGGAGGGTACACGCCCTCCCGAAGAGGAATAAAAGGAGCAACAATCCAAAGAAGCATCCTCTTGTTCCTGTGCTTGGAAGCTGCACCCTCTCGTTGCACGTGAGCCCTCGACGGAACAAGGAGAAATTTTTGACCCACCCACCAGCCCCTTATGTCAACGTTAGTACTGCAATAAAATTGATTTGCTTTGATAGTATCTTTTTCTCCTGGTTTAGTGGTTAATAAAGATGTCAATGTTTGTACTGCAATAAAGTGATTTGCTTCATAACATTTTCTTCCCCAGTGGAGCGGTTTATCACAGTTTAATTGAAAGATGTGTTGAATGTTTAGCTAAGAGGATAATATTGCAATGTAAAGTTTATTTTCTTTCTTCAATAGGTATATAAAATGTCGTATTTATTTTTGGTCGGGCGGTAAGGTCATGATCGGTGAGCAGTAATTTCAAGATCCCTAGAGGGGGGGCGCCACCCATTATGGATGGGAGCGCCCGGGGGGAGGCGGCCATTGGCCCCTCACACGGGGAGGCGGCACCCACTAAGTATGGGGTCGCCTAAGGGAAGGTGGTCTTAGGCCCCTCCAAGGGGAGGAGGCGGCTAGATGCCCCTCCTACGAATTTCCCGGGGCCAGGACATCCGCGACGGCGGATGTGATAAACAGTGTGGGGTGGGAGGGGGGTCCACGCTACCTTCTAGACACCTCACACGAGTCCTCGGACGACCATTAAGATGGCGTCGAGTTAAATAAGGGGCCCCCGCTAAGACAAGGGAAATTGGAAGTTGGCACAGAGGTACAGTCCTCTGTGCGCCCGCCCCTCACACCGTGAGGGGGGAGTTCTGGTAGTAGGGATCTGACACCGGTTACGACCTTGCCGTTGGCCCGTAATGTTAGGATGTACAATTTTTATTTAGAAAGTATGCATTTACAGGATGTTTAGACTCGGCTAGGAGAACCTTTGTATTAGAGATTTGTTCAGGTTAGCCAATAAACGTGTCTGCATCGTAATGTCATAAATGGAAAATTGTACATGATATGAAACTGTTATTTTAATGTTTTAATTTTGTTTCATATTTTAATAAATACGGCCGGGAGGGTAACTCCCTCCCGCCTTCCAAATGTTCAGAACTGCGTCCGTCTTCCCATCCTTGGGGATTGTGTTGGGAGGGGGTGACAGGCATCCCGGCCATATAAGAATGCTGCATATTGACAGGTTTCTTGCTTATATTAGGTTTGGTTTTCACTAATGCATTTCAGACCAATTACTTCACCTGTTATGTGCACTTGTGCTCAAAAGTGCAAAATTAAAAAACACATTCAGTGACGGTGACATATTTATCCTTCCAACAGGAAGTATATAGTTACCATACTATCAAATTCATTCTTTGTGTTTAAAAAGAGGGATTTGTGAGGGGCATGAAGACGGTTCTATACAATCTTATGGATTTATATTTATATCTGTACAAATACATTAGTGCAATACTGCACATTGTTACAATATCTTGATTCAGATTGGTCTCTTTTTAAAACAGTTATCCCAAATCCTCCTTATGAGTGATTTAAGTACCATTCAACTGATATTCCGTCATTTTATATGAAATCATTATCCAGAGAAGTATCTACTACTCTCATTAGTAGTGTTGTTAATTGCATCTGAAACACTGAAATTCCTATTTCTGGGAACACCATATAAAAATATAAATACATGATCAATTTAAAACCCTTATATAAAATATAAAAGGTTTTCCTATCAATTGCACGATTTTAGGAAATAAAGTGCTTCATGCTTCACTACTACATCATTAAATGAAGGAGTATGTACCCTTGCTATAAAATTAATATCAGGGTTCCAAATTTTCGGGATATTTAGAGAAAATGGTACAAATCATCACATATATTTAGGCCCTTTGGACTCTTGCTATCCAGCTCTATAATGTAACTGATTTCCAGTTTGCAGAGTTGTTTCTCCCTATCTCCCCCTCTTTTGCTGCTAGGAACATGATCAATTACAAAATATGTGAGACCATTGAAATTGTTCCCATATTCTGCTTTTACATGTCTAGCTACGGGGTAGTTAGGGTCCGAATTCACTATGGCCCGTAGGTGCTGCAGGATCCTAGCCTGTGCTGGAAGCTTAGTGCTTCCAACGTATCTTAAACCACATACACATGTTAGAATATAAACAACATACTCAGTCTTACATGTGAAGTGCCCTTTGATTTTAATGGGCCGATCTGAGAATGCGGTTGTGTATGTGGTAGTATTGGATACATATATGTATTAAAAATGTATTTTTTAAAGTAACATTAATTAGTTATTATTTTAAGGTTCTTTAAGTATTTTAAGTATGTTTAAGTTAATTATATTTATTATTATATTAATTTTAAATTACTTTTAAGATATTTAAACAATTCGATATTTTGACTATCTATATTTTTTACAACAATATTTTTGATTTGATATTTTTGTACTTACCTGTTTGGAGATAGGTATTCGATATTTTTGTATTCTATATTTTTTACTCTATATTTTTGTAGTTCTATATTTTTATATCAGTGATCCATGCCATGAACAGTAACCCTTGTTTTATATGCACACAGTCATGTCATCTGATAAATATGTGATGTAACATATCTATATATAATGTCACATACAATATAACACAATACTCTTGAATATATGTACTGTACCTTTAAAATACACCTCTTTTATTTTATGTTTTGTGACACGAACAAAATTTACATACCTATGTTTTCTATGTCTATGAACATGACTATCTGTAAACTCACCTATAAATAACTGCACCTTTGGAGACGTGGGTCATGTGACCAAGACCACGGACGTGGTCGAAACGCGTCGTCTTTTCTGCCAAAAATAAACAACCTTCTTGCTGCAACTGCTGTGGGCTTGCCTAAATTCCTTTCCATGGAATCCTTTGTTTGATATATATATATATAGCAGGAGCAGGTACCCAGGAGCTGCACGGCAGGGACCGAGACAGGGCAGGTAAAAAGCTGGTATCGTTATATCGACGATCTGTTTATTGTTTGGGATGGAGGAATGGACTCGGCAGAGGAATTTATCAGGATCCTTAATAACAACGATCTCAATCTAGACTTCTCGGGCTCGGTCAGTCCGGTGAGAGCGGAGTACCTAGACCTGAGAGTGTACATTGAAGACAATCAGATGCATACCACCCTGCATAGAAAGGACACTGCTGGCAATTCTACACTCTTTGCCAGCAGTAGCCATCCCACCCCACTCAAGAACAGCATTCCCTACGGAGAGCTATTGAGGATCCGTAGGAACTGCTCTAAGGATTCCGATTTTGAGGCGGCTGCCTCGGAGTGCATAGAGAGATTTTCCATGAGGGGTTATGGCACCACCTTACTTACTAAGACCCTAAAGAAAGTAAGGAAGATGCAGAGATCACAACTCTTGGCCATTGAGACTCCTGTAGTTGGAAGGAACAGAAACTCTAACAAGAGTGAAGGTAAATTCAGACTCATCACTCCTTATTCTAAAGGAGCGGGGATCTGAAAGCAATGTTAACCAATAATTGGAACATTTTAAAAACCGACAGTGTTCTTGCAGATGACCTACCCGCCTACCCTTTATTCACTTTCAGTAGAGCTAGGTCACTCAGTGATATGCTTGTCTCAAGCCACCTTAAGAAACCAACATCAAAAGCAAACTCCTTGAAGCGGATGGCAGGCTTCTTTCCTTGCGGCCATTGCAAGGCTTGCAGTGGCAGCAAACGGGTGCTATCATTTGACATACCTGATACCGGGAAGAAAGTGCCTATCAAGCACTTCATTACATGCAGCTCCCAGTTTGTGGTTTATTGTTTGGTCTGCCCGTGTGGCTTGCGCTACATAGGCAGCACGATCAAGGAGCTCAAGCTGAGGATCCTGGAGCACCAACGGGCGATCGAGAAAGTTGACATCTCATATCCGGTCGCCCGGCACTTTGCAGAGGAGCATAGCAAAGATCGCAAGCAACTCCGATTCTTCAGATTGGACATGGTCCCACCGAATGTAAGAGGAGGCGATAGGCTGAGGCGACTCCGCAGATTAGAGTCCAGATATATTGTGGATTTATCCACTAAACAACCTGGTGGGCTCAACAGCGGGGAGGAATTAGCATATCACCTGGGCAAGTAACAGCATGGGAGAAGCTAAGTGTCCATTCCCACAGGAAGCTACATATACTGTAATGTAAATCCAACTAGAACAGGTATGCTCCATGGGACAATGTAAACGTGAACCCTGTAAGATCAGCAGTACTTCTCTTAATTTGCTCTGTCGGCAGTTTTCCAATTTTTGAGATCCATGAACCTGACCTATAAATTTCAGTATACCTTGCTAATTTGATTTTCAAACTACTATGTAAATAATGACACATATATACTTTTTGCCCCCTGACGGAAATGAGTACGGACTACCATAGAGGTGTTAATATACCCATAGACATTCAATCCCAACTGACATATACATACACTATACATGAAAAGTATGAGATTCTATCTGTATATGTACATGTGAATAATTGGATGGAGGGTATATTTTTGAATCATAGGTTTGTCTCCTTTGCTACGATTGATACTGCAGTGTGGAATTTTAGTTTGCGATCTGAACATCATCTGCGCCAGCTTGTCACCTATGTACTACGTGCACGGCAGCCATTCTAGGTCACCTATGTACTACGTGCACGGCAGCCATTTTAGATATCATGGTCTCCCTGTCCACGATCGATCGCCAGCGCGCCCCTCTGACCCAGCAAGCATCCTCCGCGCACCCTGGCTCCCCCTCCCTCCTCCTTATGAGCATGACCCTTCTGCATGACCCTGTCCTTGGGAGTCACGCCAGCGCCTGACCAACACCTCCTCTCCTCCCATGAATGCCCCTCTGTTGATAAACCTCCCCTCTGCGCTGGATTGTCCACGCAGCATGAATACCACTCCATTGATGGCCCCTCACCCCGTGTCCGACTGTCCACACAGGTCCGAGGCCACTGCCTAAGCCGGGAGATATCATTTACTGCCCCTTATTGTATGAGGTCGCTCTCCTTCAAAGGACCCTCTATTGATCCAGGCCTCCCCACCCCCTGTGATATGATCAGGCGCACACATCCTAAGACTCGACGGAACACTCAGCTGCGTGATGACCCCCTCCTCTTATCAGCAGGTTGAGGACCTCTATTGTGAAGGTATATGGGGGTGGGATTAACACGAGGATTACGGGGATGTCTTTTCCTTGCTTTACAAAGTTCTGATTGTAATAAAGGAAGGTCACATGCCATAAACCAGTGTATAAGAGGCCAGGCCTCCGAGAGGCTGTTAGAGCACCTCGAGACGATACCTTGTTGTCTGATCTGATGTGTTCTGCTCCGTCGGAATAAACTTCTGTTTCCTGCCTTCTGGTCTCCGGCGCCTGCCTCATTGCTTGGTAAACTTGAATGGTACAAGGGCGGTTAGCGCCGGGCAAATCTTGAGAAAGGTCCTAGCCCTACCTTTTTCTACAATTGGCGTCCCAAAGCGTGGGGCCCATCAGCGACACGTGGATCCAGTGGGAGAGGTCCCGATGACAGAGTGAACGACTGCAACGATCGGGAAGAGCTCATGTCCGATAGACCCTCGTCTGACAGCCGATCATCCGACCTTCACTAGTTCTGAACAGACCTCTCTCGAGTGATCTACGGTCCTGACTGGGAACCATCAGGAGTGCCGCGAACATCACGAAGGAGAGAGGACGATCGGGCGCTGGATCCAGAGGACAGGAAACCGTCCATGCGGTCCGGGTAAGGTCGTGTAAACACGACGAATTGAGGAAAAATTGTTTTTGTTTGGATAATACTAGTATTACGCTTTGTTGAAACCTCTGGAGATTCACTGTCTGCAAACGGGGAAAAACAAACAGGCTCTCTCTTTGCAAACAGTGAAGGATAGGTAACGCAGACTTTTGTCCCCGTTGTAATCCGTCGTGCCTATTTTCCTCCCCCACTGTTTCCCGAACTGTCGTTCGTGGATTATTGTCTGGAGATTCTTTTTCTGCAAACAGGGAAGAACAAGGTCTCTCTTTGCAGGGAGAGAAAGAGTGGGTAACGATAACTTTTCGTGCCCACTTATTCTCCCCACTGAATTGTTTTGATTGACCGATTGTTCGGTATTGGTTCGTTTGAGGTATTCACCGCCGGCAAACAACGGAGAATAGAAATATTCTGTCTAGTCTTTGCCCGCCGTGATAAGATAGGTAGTGCAGACTTTTTGTCCCCGGTGTAAACCGTCATGCCTATCTTCTCCCCACTGGTTGGTAGCCTGTTTAGCCCGGACCGCTTATTAGAGATGAACCATCCAGCTCCACTGGAGGGCACCCCTAATAAGGACATGTTCACTAAGTATGGACTAGTCGCTATAGCTTACACTAGACTATGGCATAAATATACGAAAAAGAACCCTGAAAGTCAGTGGCCACTGATAGGTTCCTTTAGTGAAAATAAAATAAAAACATTAGAAATAGCGCTCCAGAAGAATAAGACCACGCCCACTATGCTCGACAGTATCGGCATGTGGCGCAAGGAAACGGAACAACGAAAGAAAAGAGAAGAAGCAAAAATAGGGAAAGAATTACGAAAGGCAGCCCACCTAGCCGCAAAGCAACTAGAAGAAGAAAGAAAAGAAAGAAAAGAAGCTACACAAAACCAAGAATCAGGGTCAACAGGCCAATGTCCTGTTAGGACCCCCTCTGCGCTCTACCCTGAACTACCCTCCAAACAACGGGCAAACGATGAGTTACTGTTAGGTCCCCCAATCATCTACATGCCCCCTCCATATGCTCCCAGCCAACAAAACCTGCAAGCCCCGAGTGTGAGTGAAAGTGACCCTAGTGCTAGTGCACCGGCCCTCACGGCCTCCGCACCAACCATATTAACAACTTCGTCAGACGACCCCGAGGCTAGCAAACAATCATCAGCCAGGTTAAGTAGGTTAAGCAAAGATGAGCGGGATGGGATCAACGAAATAGCAAAGACATTGGTAGAACGAAGGGAGAGCGAAGAATACACAATGAGCGTATATAATTCACATGCCGACAGCCACAGACGGCATTTCATTTTGCGATTCAGCTACCACACCCTGAACGCGTATGAAGATAGGTATCAGAGTAAGGGTCCCGCTAAACTAACAACACTGTATAGGAAGATTGATGTTGGAGATGGGACTGAACGTGAGGCGACGGAGCTCTTCATGCAAATGCTTGAGGTCTTCCGCCACCTCGCGGAACAGAAACCAGAAGCCAAGGTTACGGTCCCTGAAACAACCTCGGCAGAAGTAGCCAATACTATGATGCCTATCAGAGAAGCGGCTCCTTACTGGATCCCGCCACGGGGCCAGGGAACGAGCGATGATATTAATAATGAAAATGCCAAGGGGAGGGTTGTGTACAATTGGGTTTACCAACCATGGGACCGACAAGACATCCTAACCTTTAAGCAAACCCTGCCCGACTTAAGAAAGAACCCGACGGCATTTTATACTGAATTAGGCACAGCCTTGGTGTTAAAAAGGGTTCCAAAGACAACCGGTAACCAAAGACCCTTTTATGTTGCCCGGCGGTATCGCCTCTATGACCCACCAATATTAATCAATGAAGAAGCAGGCGCTGGAGACTGGAAGGCAGGAAACGAGGATTTTATTCTCTCCGGAGGAGAACACATCAATTCAGACAGCAAGTATCGTCACGAGGTGCTCTAACCACATCTCTGAGGCCTGGCCTCTTATACTAGGGTTTATGACCTTTATTGCACATAACACATTCTCGCAATACTTTAGTACTTGAAAGAACATCCTCGGAATCTCCCCTTCAGACCCGTTCCCACATACATTTACAGTTGGATTCCCCACCCCGGTCACAACAGGTGATGGTTGTCGCACAGCAGGGCATTCCGCCGATTCACGGAATGCATGGGGTTGATCGGATCTCATGGGGTGGGGGCTTTGATCGGTTCGGGGGTCTTTTGATGGGGAGGGGAAGCTTCCTACTGTACGGGGTAATAAACAGTATCCGCAGAGCCAGGTGGCGGCCTGGGAACAAGGAAGACAAACGGGGACACAGGAAAAGGGGGTTTGCATCAAAAGGGTTTGAGGCCATGAAAGGAATGAGGGGAGGTGTCGCGCTGGGAACAGGATGGGATTTCGTGGTGAAACTGCGCTGAAGAGGGGTTTATGACCCAAGGCATGAGAGAGCGGGGGTTGTCAGCGTGCGGGGGAATGCTTGCGAGGTTAAGAGAGAGAGAGAGACGCGCTGGCTATCAGCGAGGGGCAGGGAGGCCATGGTGCTCAAAATGGCTGCCGCTTACGCGCACGAATGGGCTTGGAAAAGGGGCAAGATGGCGCCGATAATGTTCACCAAGTTTGCATTCATTTTCCACAGTCCTCCCTTTAACATTTCCAAGACATCTTGCTGGCCTATTTCCTAACTACACCTATAAGCAGCGATCATAAGTAAGGGAGAGGGGACTTAGGCGAAAGAACTGTACATAAACATCACATTATAAACATCATATTGAAAAATCTCATCATTTAGTAGGCGGGTCCATCGTTAAGTTGGTTGCAGAAAAAAGTCATCGTAATGCAATATCAGACTAGAATTATGTAGCGAGGGTGTTGGGTACAGATCATAGAATAAGAACTGGTAAGTTATCATATAAGTAAGTCCTTTTTGTATACGGCGGGTGCATAGTCAGTCCAATGGTGGTTGGGAGAGAAAGGAGAGATAGTAAAAATATCAGAGTTCTCGTTGTCTTTTGTCGTCTTCTGTTGGCACTGTTAAGCACCTGGATTACAATTCGGTCTGTCAACAGGAATGTTCATGTGGATTGAGTCGTTGGAGGTCTGCGAGCAGGGGTACATTTTGTCTTGTTTCGCCAGGCCTCATAGGAGCAATGCGTTACGGTTTTGGAGCAGGTGCACTTTCTTTGTAACGTAGAGCATAGATCTGCAATAAAAAAAAAAATGCGATTGTTCCTGATTTGTGAGATCTGTTTGTTTCTTGGGTCTGGGTGGTGGGCATTTCCTGTTGCTTCCATCATCTTCAAGGTGCTTGGTAGCGGGCAGAACCACAGACTTTGTTTATCTTTTCTTCGGGGGCGACCCTTGGTGGAGTTCCAGGTCACCGTTCTGGGATTTAACATAGTTCGTGGTCTACTTAGTCGGAGCTCCCTCCCTTCTGACGCAGGGAGTACTCTTCTCTGGGTAGCTCAGTAGGATTTGGAGGAACTTGGGAGTTCGGGTGGAAAGGTGCGGGTGTGAACAGTCCTTATGGTAGGTCGGAGGAGGAGGGGATGGAGCAAGGCCAAGTCGGGAACAGATCAGGGGGACGGAGGGTTTGCGACAGGCGGGTCCGTAACCATGTTCAGAGAGCGGGGACTTTTTGGCACACGTTGATCATAGAGCAGGGGCTTCAGGTCAGCCCTTTCCTTAGCTTTGTTTGAAACAGTGCCCCGTCCTGCGACTCCTTACTGCTGTGGTCTCGCCTCGGCCTCCGTCGCTGATGTTCCACAATCCGCAGTCAGGCCGCGTGCTCCCACATCCGGTCTCTTTCTCCTCCGACAGTGATACCCTTAAATGAGTTTGAAAAGACAGTCTTTAGAGATTTTGCAGAAAAAAGGTAATTACATAAATCTATTTTCTCTCCCAACACCAAGCAACTGGGGTAAGCACTCGCTACATTTGAGATTTTTGCGGCTAACGTATAAACAATTGATGATGGATTTGCTGGATTCCTTACAACTTCCTTTTGTTGGCTAATTCTTTGACGCTTTGATGATTATTACGTTCATTTGTCATATGTCTATTATAGTAGATGTCAGTTCTTCTGGCAGAGACCCATTTCCCTAGTACGAGTCTTGCAAGGCTAGGCTGGTCTTCAGGGCCTTGTATTTTACAAAAAGTGCAACGTGCTATTCACCATAGTCTGATAGGCATCCTTCTGAGGGATGAACATAGGCTAAACAAGTCTTCATCACATCAAAACATCTTATTTTCAGCAAGGCTTACAGCAACAAGGTCTTTCGATTTTCGATCTAATTTTTAACTTTGCATACATCTTTCTAACTTTCTATATAAATCCTCGCAACCTGGTTACTACAAAAACTCGGGGGGGTGGTTTGTGATAATTATTAAACTTATCCTCGGGGAAGGTGGGATCTTATGAAAAACGATTAGGAGCACAGCGAATCGGAGCAAGGGGCGTTTTTCAAGTTCTCGTTCAGGGCAGCTGATACCAAACTGGGGGCATTTTGGGTAGATGGGGGTGTCTCGATCATTTCTTACAGCTTGGGGTACGGAGACAATTTTCAATGGGGATGGTCGCATTACCACAGACACATTTTATCATAGAAGCCACTGACAAATAGTTCCCTCAGAGTGGGTCAAATTTAGGGAACCTTAGTCGTCTTACCTGTCCCTTTCCTATCGGTCAATTTAAATTTCATCCATATTTTAGTAGAAAAGGAGAGGTAGTAACGTGGTACCGATACAATTTTATTTAGGACAAATTTGTGCAAATACTTGTGGTATTTGAGGCCAATCAGGAGGTGCACCAGGTTCGCCAATTAGGTGCCAGTTGCTAGGAAGAGGGAAAGTGTGGAGGGGTGGAAGAGTGAGTGAGAGAGAGAGAGAGAGAGAGAGAGAGAGAGAGAGAGGGAGAGTAAGAGAGAGAGAGAGAGAGAGAGAGAGAGAGAGAGAGAGAGAGAGAGAGAGAGAGAGAGAGACAATAGGCCAAACAGTACACGTGTGACATGGGGAATGACCATGTATTGTTTGGGCTATTCAGTGCGTTACCTAACGTTTAGACGTTTCGGGTCTGTGTTAGGATGTAGAAAGCATGCAGTTTTGGGACAGAAGAGCATTAGATCAGGTAAAAAGGTCGTGCATTGGGTAGAGCGTCCTTGTTGTGCCGTTTTGCAGCGCTAGTCCGTCTTCATGCATCGGGCGTGACGTGGTTCCAGATCCCTTATGGTACTCTAATCGGGATTCTAATGTGACCTGCAGAGGGAAAAAGGGGGAAAAAAAGGGGGGTAGGGGGACAACATTCGAACACATCAAATGTATGGGCACGAAAGTCCTTTACTTACCACATACTCGTACTTATCTCTTCGGGATATAATCCCTTAGGGTTTTGGTTTCCTAAAGTCATGTGGGCAGGCAATGTGATAGGTGGTTCATGGGGAGGTTCGAGGATGGCATTAAGGATCGTGTGTAGTGAAAACGCTAAAAAGAGGAATCAGAGGTGCCTAGCATGAGGTACCCGGTTTTGTAGATGTATCCGGCCATCGGGATCCCTAAATCATTCCCAAAGCTGTGATGTTCTAAGGCATATCAGTTCTTCGTTCAACCCTGTACCTTAGTACCTTCGACCACCATATCTTTATAACATTTTATCAATCACACCGTTTTACTTTACCCATTCTCAGAAGTCGAGGTCCTTCTTCATACGTCAGTTCCTGAGCTTAGTCGCATATCTTGGAGGCAGCGTATCATACCTTTGATTCGACCATCAACCCAAGGCCGAACAACCATTTCTCGGATAACCTTAAAAAAAGAGCAGAACAGTTGCGCACAGAAAAACCCTCCCACCGATACCCGTATTTACAAAAGTACGCGATGCCTATCCATAGCTTTTTAAGACCTTTATTTGTAGAATTTATTCAGTACGTAAAATGTGAGAGCGCAATTCATATTTTGGCCTGACATGTCGTCGATGGAAGCACATACAGTAGGGGGTTATTTTGTAGCACAAGAACATGTAAAAATGGTCTAATTAATTATTTGCAAGTAACCAAAGACATTCCATTGCGTGACGAAGGAATCAGGGGCATTTCAGTTCATAAATGGAAACACAGTCAAGCTCATCGTAATCACATTTCCTAGATGTAAACCGCGGGTGTGCATCATAAGCGACGTTATGTATCAGTTACAACAAATATCAAAAATAATTTGTTCATTGAAATCAACATTTTACGGAACCCTTCTTAAATGTTTGCCAAGTGAACCCTCCTCCCTTTAACATCGAGTGCGCAATGGTTCGTATATATATATATATATCTTAGTACATCAAGTTTCATTAGCTAAGGAACACCACGAGGCATCCGTTAGTTTCCATTGATACCAGCGCCATTTTGGGCGGGGCCGGTTTAGTCCGGAAGTAGCATCAGGGGCAAAATATCCCCGACAATTGGCGGTTGGACCAGAGTCCCTTTCGGCAGTTCAAAAGAAAACTGTGCTAACAGAGGGGCTGGTGGTGTGGACCGTCAATCAAGAGAGGGAGGGGGTAGAGTCTCTCTTACCGGGTCATGTTGATGTTCAGCCGGAACTTGCTCGAGTTCGTTAGCCCATAATGTTCCTTGGTGGTTCAGACGGAAGTTGATGCAGACACGAGAGCACCGCCATCTTGTTGCTAAGCCGTGGTTATTTCATTAGTGATCAATGCAACTGTTCCTCACCGGAAGCCTGAAGGGGCCGAGGGCTCTTGGGACTTTGGTAGAATCTTCAAAGTCGAGGGGATGTTTGTCGATGGTGGGGGCTTGCGCCCAGGCGGGCAAGTGCCCGAGTTGCAATTTCGGACAAAGTTACTCCAGCGGCCTAGACCCGCCTTTCGAGGGCCCAGACGCCATTTTGAGACCCTGTGGCAGTCACCTTTGCCGTATCCATCAGGAGTGGACGAAACTTCTTGTGATGGCGAAAGACAGAGCATCATGCTGCTGGAGCAGGACATTCTGGTTCGGGGCGCCAGGGTGCAGCAGTGGAGCCTTCATCTGGGGAGGTGAGGGAGGCTCACCCGTGCCGTCTCCCTCTCCCGGCGCATCCTACACCGTCCCTTGGAATCAGGGGCGCACATGATGACCACCCTACACCCCTGATTCCGACTCTTGGGGGACCACTGTACGTCCGGTGCTCCGTAAATATGCCCGTCGGACATTGTGTGTCCTGTACTATGCAAGTATACCAGCCGGGTCTTGTATGTCCTGTGCTGAGAAAATATACCAGTCGGGCATTGTATGTCCTGTGCTGAGAAAGTATACCAGTCGGGCATTGTATGTCCTGTGTTGCGGAAATATGGCCGTCGCCCGGCTGGAGGACATCGGCGTCGGGCCAGGGCAGGGAAGCCTCCTACCTGTGGAGGTGGAAGAGGCTCGTCCGCGTCGCCTCTTCCTCCCTGCCCACCCTGCATCCGTTCGATGGAGAAATTCGTGATGGCCGGACCAGGAGATACAAGGGAGGGGGTCATTTTCATCCGCCCCCTCCCTACTCGCGGTCCGGGGGACGCCATCCCTGGAAGGGTAGTATGGGAAGACCATTTCATTGCCTGCTGTGTGGAGTCTCCAGTACCTTCTCGCCAGCGTTCTCTTTTTGGCCCATGGTTGCTGGCAGGCCCCGCCCCACACGTGCTATGTGTTTCGGATGGGCGGGACCATCGAACTGTTACATTTCGAGGACTTCCGGAGTGAGCATAATATGTTTTGTATTTTTCCTATTAGTCAAGTTTGCTTTAGAGAGAGTTCTACTAGTTATTCTATTTACTGTTGGTTGTGTGTTTTACCGTAATTAAATCCTAAGTTATATAATAGACGCTTGGCTTTCTTGAGTCTTTTCTCTAACGGGGGGTTGTTTACACTGACCTGCAGTTGTGTTTGTTTTTCAGAGTGGGGGAGCAACAGAGAGCAATCAGTCCCAGAACTCTAACATGTCGTTAAAATTGGTCTGACGAAATCTGTGCCACCGAGCATAATCAAACGGGGTGGTCCTGTCTGTTCTGTCTGCACTAGTCTGATTGGTTTTTATCTCACGTCTTTTTCCTTTCTGTCGGTCCGTCCTTTCTGTCAACCCTCCATTCTTACCTATGCTTTGCAGAGTCGGGCATTGGGCTTTCCAGTGTCCAAGACATTTACAGAAAGCACATTGGTTTTGTTTTACATCTGTCCGTCCTGTGCGTAATGTCGGGGGATTACCTTCGGGTCGTTGTGTTCCGGGGTTGGCTTGTCGGCACATCCCTTTACACCGTTCGCTTTTCATGTCTACTCCTCGGGACTGTGCCATCGCTGGCCCTTCCCTTTGCCTACTAGACGTTTGGAGGGTTGTCCGTCGTGTCCCTTCACCTTCTCCGAATTCGTCGCCTTCCCTTCGTCGTGCGGCTTCTTTGCGCCACATACCGAGACTATCGAGCATAATAGGTGTTGTTTCATTCCTACGAAGGGCTATTTCTACTGTTTCTATTTTGTCGAGATCAAAGGATCCTCTCAGTGGCCACTGTCTTTCTCGATCCTTTTTCGTATATTTATGCCACAGCTCACTATAGGCTATAGCAATTAGTCCATGCTTCATGAACATGTCCTTATTAGGGGTGCCTTCCAGCGGAGCCGGATGGTTCATCTCTAATAAGCGGTCCGGGTTAAACAGGCTACTAACCAGTGGGGAGAAGACAGGCATGACGGATCACAATGGGATAATAGTCAGCACTACCTATCTTATCACTGCGCGCAAAGACTAGACAGAATATTTCTATTCTACGTTGTTTGCACGTAGTGAATACCTCATGAACCAATTCTGAGCGATCAATGTTAGGTCAAAAATAAAAAATCAATATGGTCAGTGGGGAGAATAAGTAGGCTCGCAAAGGTTCGCGTCACCTACCCTTTCACTATCTGTAAAGAGGGGACCTATTTTTCCCTGTTTGCAGACAGAGAATCTCCAGAAAACAATCTATAACAGTTAATCAATGTTTAGGTCAAAAATAAAAAATCAATATGGTCAATGGGGAGAATAAGTAGGCTCGCAAAGGTTCGCGTCACCTACCCTTTCACTATCTGCAAAGAGGGGACCTATTCTTCCCTGTTTGCAGACAGAGAATCTCCAGAAAACAATCTATAACAGTTAATCAATGGGGGAGAAAGATGGGTCCGACGGGTGCGTACCTATCCTTCGCTGTTTATAAAGGGAGAGCCTGTTGTTTCTCCGTTTGTAGACAGTGAATCTCCAATAAATTAACAAAAAGTAATACTAGTATTTTCTCAACAATTATCAATCAATTTCGATTATCTATCACTTTCGCAATTCGTCGTGTTTACACGACCTTACCCGGACCGCATGGACAGTTTCTTGTCTTCCGAATCCAGCGCCCGATCGTCCTCTTCTCTTCGTACTTCTCGTGGCACTCCTGATGGTTCCCAGTCAGGACCGTAGATCACTCGAGAGAGGTCTGTTCGGAACCAGTGAAGTTCGGATGATCGGCTGTCAGACGAGGGTCTATCGGACAGGGTACCTTCCGATCGTTGCAGTCGTTCACTCTGTCGTCGGGACCTCTCCCACTGGATCCACGAGTCGCTGATGGGCCCCACGTTTGGGACGCCAATTGTTAAAAAGGGTTCCAAAGACAACCGGTAACCAAAGACCCTTTTATGTTGCCCGGCGGTATCGCCTCTATGACCCACCAATATTAATCAATGAAGAAGCAGGCGCTGGAGACTGGAAGGCAGGAAACGAGGATTTTATTCTCTCCGGAGGAGAACACATCAATTCAGACAGCAAGTATCGTCACGAGGTGCTCTAACCACATCTCTGAGGCCTGGCCTCTTATACTAGGGTTTATGACCTTTATTGCACATAACACATTCTCGCAATACTTTAGTACTTGAAAGAACATCCTCGGAATCTCCCCTTCAGACCCGTTCCCACATACATTTACAGTTGGATTCCCCACCCCGGTCACAACAGGTGATGGTTGTCGCACAGCAGGGCATTCCGCCGATTCACGGAATGCATGGGGTTGATCGGATCTCATGGGGTGGGGGCTTTGATCGGTTCGGGGGTCTTTTGATGGGGAGGGGAAGCTTCCTACTGTACGGGGTAATAAACAGTATCCGCAGAGCCAGGTGGCGGCCTGGGAACAAGGAAGACAAACGGGGACACAGGAAAAGGGGGTTTGCATCAAAAGGGTTTGAGGCCATGAAAGGAATGAGGGGAGGTGTCGCGCTGGGAACAGGATGGGATTTCGTGGTGAAACTGCGCTGAAGAGGGGTTTATGACCCAAGGCATGAGAGAGCGGGGGTTGTCAGCGTGCGGGGGAATGCTTGCGAGGTTAAGAGAGAGAGAGAGACGCGCTGGCTATCAGCGAGGGGCAGGGAGGCCATGGTGCTCAAAATGGCTGCCGCTTACGCGCACGAATGGGCTTGGAAAAGGGGCAAGATGGCGCCGATAATGTTCACCAAGTTTGCATTCATTTTCCACATTGGGTTCGACAATAATGACTTTAGCAGATATTGGCTTGTTCTTTGGGTTATGCCTGCCAGCTGATGTGTGGAAGCAAATCCGGAAGGTTGACCACACGGATCTGTTTGGACATACCTGGGACCAACTCGGTAAACTAGATAAACAGCGAGAGCCGGGGAGTAAACCAGTGAAGGACATACTGGAACTCCCAGACAAACTGGTCCAGAAGTTAAAAACCCTGGTCCCGGAAAGAAAAGTAGACTGGTCGATAGTCACGGCCTGTCGACAGAAACCCCAGGAAGATGTGTCAGAATACTTCTCCCGATTTGAGACAGTGTTCTCCGACTACAGTGGCCAAGACATGACCAGCGCAACCGGACAGCACCTGTTTGTGCAAAATTATGTAAAGGGACTAACACAAGAAGTCTCCCAAAAACTGCAGACGAGTGAGAGTAGTTGGGGGGCCTCCAAACCCGCAGCTATCCTTCAGATGGCTCAGTATTACGAGCACCAAAAGAATGAGAGTGATAGGGCGTCCGAGAAAAAGAAGAAAGATTTAAAGGAAAGGGTAATGATAGCCCAGATACAGGGTATAGCGCTAGGACGGGAACACCAAAGGGGGAACTACCAATCAACCACCTCCAGAGATCTACCTCCTAAAGATCACACCCCAGCACCCCACACTGGACGGAGAGACATTAGCAATGACCAATGCGCCTTCTGCAAAGGGCTCGGCCATTGGAAATCCCAGTGTCCGGTTCTGCTAGAGATGAATAGAAATAGGGATTCCAGGGATGTGGCAGGTGGTCCGAGGAATAGAGTACAGGGACGAGGGAACCCCAACGACACCAACAATGACAGATCAGGAAGACTGAACACATTTGACCGTTCCCGACAGAACCAATATCAGCTGTCCGAAGGTGAACATGCCCCCGATTTTGCATAGGACTGCCAGGGGCAAGGGAGGGATCCAGTCGAGCTCTGTGTTGACCAGCAAGGTCCTTATGTCACCGCTAAGGTCTTGGGTACAGAGTCTCCATTCTTGGTAGACACTGGGGCGACACGTAGTGTGTTATCAAAACGACTGATTCCAAGGGCACCCTTGTCTGGCTCACACATAACGTCGATAGGTTTCGATGGGACGCCCTCCACTAACCCCCTGTCCGTACCTATTACCTTTGACCTAGAAAACAACACTACTGACGCGACATTTCTACTCTCCTCCAACTCCCCTGACGCCATTATGGGTATTGACTTACTGAAACATTTTCGAGCTACCATTAGATGTTCCCCAGATGGAATACGAGTCATCCTGTACGACAACCCAGACATGCCCAGATCCCGTCCCCCACGACACATGTGCTCCATAACTGACGCTGACCTGTCCCTGCTTGACACCCTGCCTCCATACCTGTGGGCCAAAAATGACTCTGATGTGGGGCGAATGATGATTGATCCTATTCACATAACTGTACGACAGGACGCTATGCTCCCGAAACTCCCGCAATATCGGATATCGCCAGAGGGTGAGAAGGCATTGGTAGCGATCATTCAGTCTCTGGTAGATGCAGGAGTGGTTGAAGAGGTGGTTAGCAACGTCTGCAACAGCCCAATCCTACCTATTGTTAAGAAGCAAGGTGAAGGAGATGAGAAAGCGTACCGCTTCATCATCGACTTGCGAGAGATTAACAAAGTGGTTGTACCCCAATATCCTGTGGTCTCTGATATCACCACCATTCTGACCCTCATCCCGTCCACTGCCACCACCTTCTCTGTTATCGACCTTAAGAACGCGTTTTTCTCTATCCCCATTCATCCAGACAGCCGTTATCTCTTCGGCTTCACCTTAAAATCCCGCTCGTACCGATTCTGTAGAGCTCCCCAGGGATACACTGAAAGTCCCAGCATTTACACCAGAGACTAATGCCAACAAAAAGAATACTTGCAAAAGCAACCAGGCCAGACACGAGGATTTGAAGGCCACCATGAAGCATCCAGAATTAATACCAATAGCCAGAGAGTGTAGAACTAAGTTACCCGGACCCCCAAACCTAAACACCTTTAGGGAATGGATGACAGAACTAAAAAATATGACCGGACAGGGAAGACGCAAGCTCAAACCCGGGAATAAGAAGAGATCTGCCCCTTGGTTTGACCTAGAGCTCAAAAATAAACAGGGGGAACTAAGACGGGCTGAACGTAGATGGCGTAAGAACTACCTCAGCATAGAACGCAGCAAATACAAAAAGACCAAGAAAGCGTATCATGCCTTAATCAAACAGGCTAAAACAAAGTATTTCACGTCAGCCATAGCAACAGCCAATTGTAAACAGAAGGCGATTTTTAGGTCTCGCACTGCGAACCGGATCGCGAAAGCGATCCGTCGCTGCGAGACTTATTGTGATCATTTCATCTTTCAAGGGCTCAAGGGGAACAGACAGCGGACAAGCAATGTGAACGCGCAGCTCCTTGACTGGGATTAGGTCGCGCGCGTCAACTAAACAGCATGTCAGTTTCAGTTTTTACACGCGACCCTCTACAGTTTGTGCCTCATGCACTTCTCGCATACACACACACACAGCCACAGCTTTTCGCACTAGCACGCACACACACACACGAGCACACACACAGAGAGACACACGAGCGCACATGCACGCAGACACACACACACACACGAGCACACATACCGCCCGCCTGCCGCCGCCCCCACCCGCCCAGGGGTGAGATGTCCCCCCCTCTTTCCTCACACTCACCGGAGAGGTCGGCGCGGGCCCCGCCGAGCAGCAGGAGGCAGGCGGTGAGCAGCAGCGGCGGCTCCATGGCGCTCGGTCCGTCCGTCTTTCTGACTGACTGCTTCTAATTCAACGTTTATTTTCCCCCTCTAATGTCCGTCCTTATTCTAGGCCTCCGAGGCGTCGTAAAGGCCGGAGCGGGAGCACGCGCTCGCAGCCCCGGGGCGCGGAGTTTGGTTAATGGAACAGACGTCGCCGTCGGCAGCGGGTGACCTTTGAACCCCCCCCCCCTCCTCCCGGAGCCTGGCAGACGCCGCCGTCCTCGCGCTAACTAAAATGGAGGAAATGAGGCCTGTGTGCTGCGGGTCTCGGGAGCTGGCCTGACATCTATCTACTTGTGGTAGCTGGTCTGACATCTATCTGCTTCTGGTGAGTTGAGCGCCGAAAATGCCGTCAGATGTTGGATTATTGTGATTGGCAGTATTCCTTTTGCGAATTTAAGACTACGAAATCGTATACTTCTGAGTAAAGTTGAGGGGGAGCCTGCATAAACGCCAACATTTTAGAACAAGAAAATAGGAGATTTTGGAGGGGGAAAAACAGCAGGCAATGGCGATTTCCCCATTCACTTAGGGGAGGATGGTGTTAGCAGCGGCTGACGGGTTGATGAATTCTTTGAGGATTTTCAAGAGTTCTTCCGCCAGAGTTGGTGCAGGATTCCAGTCTGAATACGAGGGCCGCGTAAGCCCACAGACAATTTTTCTCAGAGAAATCTTGATTTAAAAAGAATAAGAGGAAAAAGCTTTTCGAACTCTAAAAGTAGATGGCTTCTACATGTTTTTTGCTCGAACCAAAGGTATTGGAGCACTTTATATGAGCACAAGTTACATTATACAAGAACACATTAATTTTTTGATTTTTAGGCATGGGGAGATTAAATGAGCTGCCTAGAATTTCACAGGCTGTTGAGCTGGTGCCGATTCGAACCTGGTTCCCCAGTTACAAAGTCCGTAGCTCTGGCTGTTATGCTAATTTCAGACTTTTATAAAATTCTAAAGTAGTTCGCAATCACAGGAGTACTCCTAGAAATGTTTCTATTCTAGACATACATCTAGGTGTAACATACATGCCAACGTATTAAAATTGGAAAGTGGGAGATTTTGAGAAAATAAATTGGGTGAATGTGTTTTCTCAATTGACATATTGAATCAGAGGCAATTGTAGCAGGAGACAGGAAACAAAGCCATTTATGTATTTCAAAATCGAGTGTCTTGCCTGAATTGAGTCTGTTGAGATGTATGGTGGACCATAGTGCAAGAGGAAATGTGACACATGCATGTGTACATATAACCTTTTTAATGCCCCTTCCAGGGTGGATCGGAGGATTTGTTTTTCCATTTCATAAAACCCATTCCTCCGTATACCCAAATAATATGAGGATGCTCCAGTATCTTGATAGGAGTAAATTTGTAAATATTTTCTGGGCAGGAAATTACCTGCAAGGAATATCGCACAAACATTTGAATTTGTGTTTATCTACTTTCCAGGTAGGAGTGCCCAGGAATGCCTACCACACAGTCCCAACTTTGAATCTGTAATTGCAACAATTCCACCTTGCTGGCAGAATTTCTGTGCTAGTAAATGTCATTCATGAAGATGTTTTATGCATGTCAGCTGAATTTAAGGGCACAAACAACTTTGAAAATTGGGCCCAGAATAAGAAGTAAGCTCTGTTTACACTTGAACCGTGTGAAAATGAACATTCAAACAGTGGCGGTTATCATTTTATGTTTCCTTCCTTTGCGGGGGGGCGATGGGCGGGGCTGCTCTGCTCGCAGGGCAGCGGAGGAGTGGTTTGCCCACTCCTAAGTGACCAATGACTGTTTGGTCGGCCCTCTCGGGCTGCCCAAACCAGTCACACACACTTTTGCCATTCTCCATGCAGGCTGCATTACAGCCTGCTTGGAGAACAAGCCCAGGCCCCCATTACCTGTTTGAGCTTCGAACCAGGATGCTCAAAACCAATCACAACGCTGCATTGCAGTGTTGTGATTGGTAAGCACCCAAATTCCCCTGACCAATCACAACGCTGCATTGCAGCATTGTGATTGGTCAGGAGAGCCAGGCTTCCTGTCCCACGAGGAGAGCAGGAGCAAGGAGCAGAGACACGGCGGCAAGGTAAGTGTGTAATTTTTTGTTTTTCATTGCACTACCCCGCGCCCGCACCCCCTCACCTCTCCCTGCCACCCGTGAATCATGCCGGCAGACTCTGAATTCTTAGTCACATAATGTGTTTGTTAAGGCTTGGAAGCTATGTTCCAAAAATCCTCCACTTTGCTCTGACTACACATCAAAGAGGAAGGTGGCACAGGGTAGTTTTTGTATGATGGACTTTGTTTGCATTCAAATATGATCACCCCAACAGGTTAATAAAGAAGTTTTAAATCCAGTGTTCCATTGCATCCAAGGCCTAGACAAAGCACTAAGACCGACTTTCTCCACTCATCACACCTATACTAGATTTTGCCTAAGGGCAGCAACAAGTTTCAAGCACTACTCCACAGACTAATGGACAACATTTAACACTTACCATGTAGGCCAGGCTGTACACTCACAACTCCAGCAACAATGGCCTCTATTAGGGCATGAAAGCTAGGAAAGAATGTGGCGTAACCGCTAGGATTGTCAGCCTCGGAGCTGGGGAACTGGGTTAGAGTCTCAGCGGTGACGCTCAACATTCTGCAATTCTGGGCAAATGTCTTAATCTTCCCGTGCCTAACAAAAATGAATCTGTCAGTCTGTAACGTAACCAGTGCTCATCTAAAGCGCTCTGATACCTTCAGGTCTAGTTTGCGCAATATAAAATCCCACAAAAAAACAAAAAACGAACTAAATGCCTCTAAAATGCAATACATAAAAAAAATTCTGTTCCATAATTAATTTTGAGTTTAAAGTCTCATCAATTTGAGGTTTGAACCATTAGAACCCACAAATATACTTCAGTTCCTCACAAATTAATATACACTTTCAATTTCCATTTAAAAGTGTGAAGAGTTGGGCCTCCAAAGTGAATCGATTTGAAGTTTTGATTCTACCATGCAACAAGATATCTTCCTACGCCTGATCATTAAATCTTTAATGCAACTTCACGACTAATCACTAATATTACATTTTTCATTCGGGTTAAACTCTTCCACGAGCCAGGTAGACCCCAACCTTGCATAGCCACATTTCAAAGCCTTCTTTGCTAAGTCTGTGAAAGATACTTATAATAAATGACTGTGCACACGAAATAGCAAAAATATGTATGTTTGTGTGATGTAAGTCTAATATCAATTACACTTACACAAATCTTGTACCAATGTTGTTTTGGATAGGAGGTCCCTCATTAGCATGTCAAATTAGAATCCTTAACCATACTAGAACTAAGCATTCAAGACATCCATTCCGCTCCGTTTTCACCAAATTTAAGTGCTAGGTGAAGTGAGGATCAGGGGTTTGTAAAAAATGTCTTTCTTCCAGTCCTAGCCTCCAATTTTTGAAATTAATGAGCTACTGCTCGAACAGCCAGGTCTTCAGCTTCTTCCTGAAGGAGAGGTGGTCTTGGGTCAGGCGCAGGTCGGGCGGGAGGGAGTTCCAGGTCTTGGCGGCCAGGTGGGAGAAGGACCTTCCTCCTGTAGTCTGTACACTCTTAAACGTTATAAATTTTGTAAAGTTTTACATATAATTCTGTGGTTGCAGGGAAAAAACTTGTGCACACCCATCAGCAGCACTGCATGTGCAAGAGTGTGGGAGAACGGATGGTATGTTATGTTGTATTTGATGTGTAATAAGGCAGAATATCAGTGAAGGTGGACGGGAGGCCTATTCTGGCTTTGTGTGTTATTTTCATCCAGTTTCTTGATAGAAATCACATTTAGGTTTCATTTACTTCTAATGTCTAGTTTGTGTGACAATCTTCAGGCAGCAAAGTTCACTCAGAGAAAAAAGTTGGGTGGGTAATTATTACAAGGCCGGAACACAATCAATGGTGACATTTGCAAACGAGAACTTTGGCCTCATGGTATAGGCAGTCCCTAGACCGTCCGTTGTATTGATGTCCAGTGTGCGGTCATTCTCTATTTCGGCTGTGTACTCTTCTGGAGATCTTGACAGATTTATGAGAAAAAAGGCTGGGTGTGTAACCTTTTATTCTAATTAAATGTAATTACCAAACAAGCGTGCAAGCATTGGCTGGCCTGATGCAACCTGCCCTTCATAGACACGGCTAGGATGGTATTCGCAGGAAGTATAATTGCATTAGAGTGACAGGCCTGCTCCACTTTCCACCTAGTTTATAAACAGGAAGTACCCCCCAGGGATCTGTGGCATTAAAGCTTAGAGTTCATATTCTCCAAAACACAGATTCACTGCTATGCTAATTAAAAAAAGATTAATGCACCCTTCACACCATATTATCCTTCTAACGCGATAAAATAAATTGTTACACTAGTAGTAGTGTCTAGAAGTAAAAAAGAGTGAAAGCATTTTTTTGGTTCTTACCATTTTACCACTATAGAAGGAGATTACGGACATTCAGATCTGCAACACCTTGTATTCATAAACTATCAGCCACAATATATCAAGTTCACTTTACTTGTACATTAGCTTAAGCTAATCACATTTTAACTAAACATTCAACACGTTTACTACTAAACCCACAGAACCAGCACCACAAAAAAACAACCACCTGAGCCGTTTTCACTTTCCGCTTCAGAATTAAACTCTTTTCTATTGTAGTATCCCGTTTTGCTCACTTAATCCCTCTAATAATCTCTGACACACATCGCCACTTCTTAACCTCTTTCTCTCTTTTTATGCTTTCTTCTCCGGTTCCTAGAGCTCTTTCCATTCCAGGCTCTCCCATTATATGACTCTTTTACTTTGTAACTCGGGTCCGTTTTCTTGTGCAACCTCTACTTAGTCTCTCACTCACTGGGTCACCTTCATTTCCTCGTGTCTCTCATGACCTCATCATTGCAGAGCCTATACCCTTCCGTCTTTTCCATTCGTTCATAATTGCTTTACTTCTTTCCTCAGCCTTCTTCCCTCTCGCTCTCTTTTTTTTAGGTCGAGCCTAGTACCAGCATTCATGTGCTGCTCTACGAGGCTTGTTGTGCTGGAGTACCGAATAGAAGCCTCGCCCACTCTCCACCCATATTTGCCATTGGCTTGTGTCACTGTCTGTCCTAAATGATGGCTTCTGATTTGTAAATAGGCATGTTAGTACCTCCTTAGTACCTCCTCCTCTTCATTTGTCACCTCCAATGGCAACTGGCCCCTTTACTTCGGTTGTTACACGGTACGTGTTATTTAGACTGTGAGTACTATTTTCTTTATTCAGTTTCTCTTATTGCAGGCACAATGTGATTTGGTGCCTTCTTTACCCCCCTCCCTCCCGTTGTCGTGCCATGTTTACTCCCGCCCTCCCTCCTGTTGTCCATGCCTCCTCCCTACCCGTCCCTCCAACCCCGCCCGCCCGCTGTCCGCGCCTGCTCTCCACCTCCTGTTGTCTGTGATGCCTACCATTTGCAATGCAATAGGTCTTGCATTTACGCTAGTTTGAGCTTTTGGTTTTTAAAATATAAATAAAATGCATTGTCATTTACAATGCCAATAGCATAAAATGGCATATATGCGAGACCTATTGCATTGCAAATGCTTGTTAATATTGTAAAAGATTTTAGTAAACCCAAATGTCTAACACAGGACATCCCCCCCTCTCAAATGCTTTGCAACTCCATCGCAGACTTTTTTGAGGAAAAGGTTAAGGGTCTGACGAAAGACTTTGAGGCTCCCAGCTTTGATCAAATATGTGAGGACGAAACTACTAGGCAGGAAGTCACCCAGCTTACAGCTTTCCGCACAATCAGCCTGGAAGAGACAAAAAAGGCCATCCTGGCAACCAAATCAGGATCACCATTTGATCCATGTCCTATAGCACTCCTACATCTTATTGCGGATATTGTCAACCCGGACATAAATGTTATCGTTAACAACTCTCTGTCCACCGCCTATGTCCCCCCCGAGTGGAAACTGGCAGCTGTAAAACCCTTACAAAAAAAACAACTTCCTGACCCCTCCACACTATCCAATCTACGTCCGATTTCATTACTTCCAACTCTGTGTAAAATCACTGAGTCCACAGTTAACAAACAGCTGACACTTTTCTTGGAAAATAATGAAGTATGGCACCCCAATCAGGCTGGCTTCAGAACTCAGCATTCCACCGAATCGGCTCTCCTGTTCACTACGGAAACTATCCGCTCAGCTCTAGACCAAGGCAAGAAGGCCGTCCTGATACTATTAGATCTGTCGGCGGCCTTCGACACGGTCTCACATGCCATCTTAATAGACCGGCTAATAACATCTGGCATTAAAGGTATTGCCTTAGAGTGGATAAAAAACTTTCTTAGTGACAGGAGACAAGTGGTGACTCTGGGGGAATTCCGTTCCAGCGAGAAGCCACTGTCAACGGGAGTACCTCAGGGCTCCAGTCTGAGTCCGACATTGTTTAATGTTTACACCGCACCCCTGATTCAGCTGATATCGTCCTACGGCATAGATGTAATAGCATATGCCGACGATACCCAACTAATCCTGGTCATGGACAAAGACAACCAGGCCTGGGAGGAAAAGCTTAAGTGCTGCTTAACGGCCACCTTTGAGTGGATGCGGAAAAACCACCTAAAATGTAACACAGGAAAGACCGAGATCATGCCCATAGGCTCAAATAATGATTTCATCCCCAGACTGTGGTGGCCTGAGAAGGCAGAAATTCCACCCCACACTACCTCCTCGGCTCGCAACCTTGGGGTACAGTTTGACGCCGATCTATCCTTCAAACATCAAGCGTCAAAAGTGGCAGGCACTTGTTTCGGGGTAATAAAAATGCTTAGAAAGTTCTTCGACTTGCTGCCCCTCGAAGCAAGGAAAACTGTTACGATTGCATTAGTCACCTCCCGCATTGACTACTGCAATAGCCTGTACGCTGGCACCAATAAGATGGTTACTCATAAACTCCAGATGGTGCAGCATGCAGCTGCAAGGCTGGTTCTGAAATGGCCAAGAAGATCCTCAGCAACCAAAGCCCTCAATGCACTACACTGGCTGCCTATAACTAAAAGGGTCCTCCACAAAGTTTTAACTATCACTTTTCGTGCTGTGCATAATTCAGGCCCCACTTACCTAAGAAATAAATTTGTAAAATACTGTCCAAATCGCGCACTAAGATCCTCCAATGCCAATCTTTTGACCATCCCTAGATTCAGACTCAAAACCCGCGGGGGCAAATCCCTAGCGGTGTTGGGTGCCAAAGCATGGAATGCCCTACCCCCTCTATTAAGAGCACTGGACAAGGAGTCTGAGTTCCGCAAGCAATTGAAAACCTGGATTTACAATCTTCCAGACCCAATGGCCAGAGCGCTAGTGTGATCCCGGTTATGGTCTCCTTAGCAGTAAGGCAACCTTTTCATCTGGTTGTCCTCATATTGGCGCCGAGATGCTCCTTGGAGCGATTGCTAGCGCGTTATAAATGGACTCTACATCTACATCTACATTTACAGCCAGGCCCTCAAAAGACAGCTGGATGCCTTCCAGCTACCAGAGGGAGTGGTGTTGATCCAATATGTTGATGATATCCTTTTGGCTGCCGACACCACCCCGCTTGCAACGACAGCCACCGTCCAACTCCTACACTTTCTTGCAGAGAATGGCCATAAAGTCTCCAAAAAGAAGTTACAGTTCTGTCAGCCACAGGTGACTTACCTAGGCCATCTTCTGTCCAAAGAAGGGAGGAAACTTACACCCGACCGAATCTAAACCATCCTAGACACCCCCATCCCAAAAACACAAAAGCAGGTCCGCTCTTTGGTTGGCCTAACCTCTTTTTGCAGACAGTGGTTGCCTAATTACAGCCTCATTGTGAAACCATTACTTGCCCTGCTGACCAAAGATGTCCCCTCCCCGCTTCCTTGGACCACTGAGTGTCAAGCCTCCTTTAAGGAATTACGGGATGCACTCTGCTCAGCGCCCGTCCTCGGAACGCCGGATTACTCCAAACCCTTCTCCCTCTTCACCCACGAAAGGGAGGGATGCGCATTGTCTGTCCTAACTCAATCAATTGGTCCTAAGCAGCGCCCTTGTGCCTACTTCTCCGCCACTCTTGATCCTGTAGCCAGAGCTTTGCCTGCCTGCCTTCGAGCAGTAGCCGCCGCTGCTGTCTCTATCCGTCAGAGCGAGGGAATTGTACTTTCCAACTCTCTCACAGTGCTAGTACCCCATGCAGTCGACACCCTCTTGAACCAGACCAAAACCCAACACCTGACTAGCGCACGACTGACAGGGTATGAACTGACGCTACTTGCACCCCACATCACACTAAAAAGATGCACGACTTTGAATCCTGCCACATTGTTACCCCTGCCTGAGAATGACCCCGACGTTCCTCCCATCCACGACTGTGTGACCCTCACGGACGAACAAACTAGGAGTAGGGTTGACCTCCGAGACACTGCTTTTACTGACCCCGATGGAGAGCTATGGGTAGACGGCTCATGCATCAAACTCCCAGAGGGCACCACCTCAGCTGCCTATGCAGTAACGACAGCCCGAACAGTAGTTGAGACAGCCTGCATCACACAACGATCTGCCCAGGCAGCAGAGCTGATAGCCCTCACCCGAGCATGCATCATAGCCGCAGGGACCACCACGAACGTATATACGGACAGCCAGTATGCCTTCGGAGTGGTCCACCATTTTGGGCTCCTGTGGAGGGAGAGGGGATTCCTGACGTCCCACGGCACCCCGATCCTCCATGGAGATTTAGTCTCCGCTCTGATTGAAGCAGTTCTCCTCCCCAAACGATTAGCGGTGATAAAATGTCAAGCACACAAAAGGGTGACAGACTTAGTCGGACAAGGGAATGCGTTGGCCGACATCACTGCACGAACCACAGCTGAGAATAGGACGGTGACGCGCATGTACATGACCAGGTCAC
Organism: Lissotriton vulgaris; assembly: GCF_964263255.1. NCBI lineage: Eukaryota > Metazoa > Chordata > Amphibia > Caudata > Salamandridae > Lissotriton > Lissotriton vulgaris. The sequence goes on along the minus strand of NW_028252253.1, from coordinate 14,566 downwards.
AAGCAGAAACATGGAGTGACACAAGGATAATGATCAGAGACATACAATCGGCCAGCACCCCTCACGAGCTGACTAAGTGGGCAAGGGTGGGTTTGAAGGATGAGGAGGGCTGTTGGCGAACGAAGGATGCAAGCAAATGGTTGCTGCCCGACTCATATCTGATTCCCATACTGACAATGGCTCACTCCCCCGCACACATAGGATCGGCACCCATGATCGAACTCATTTCCAAAGTCTGGCATAACGACAAAATCCCTGACTCAGCCAGACGTCTAGTTCAGCAGTGCCTTATCTGCCTGCACCACAACCCCGGGAAAGGAACTGTAGTGCCCCGGGGAGGGTTTGGGACCCCCAATCACCCCTTTGAGGTCCTTCAGATGGATTACATCCAACTAGAGAGATGCCAAAACCTGAAGTACGTACTAGTCATTGTATGTGCTTTCAGTAAATGGGTAGAGGCCTATCCAACCCGTGACAACACTGCCATGACTACTGCCAAAGTACTACTGAAAGAATTCTTCCCTCGCTATGGCCTTTGCCGAATTTTATGGAGCGACAATGGCCCCCACTTCATAGCTGAGGTTATCCAACTAATCCTAAAGGGGTTGGGGGTGAAGCAACGATTCCATGCGGTCTTCCACCCCCAATCCGCTGGTCTAGTGGAACGCCATAATGCCACACTGAAGCTGAAACTGGCAAAAATAGTGGCCACCACTGGACTTAACTGGCCGGATGCCCTCCCACTGGCCTTGTTATCAATGTGCTCGTCTCCCACCAAGCACCATCTGACCCCCTACGAGGTCGTATTTGGGCGACCGATGAATCTCTGGACTGCTCCCAAACCGACCTCCATTCATGACGTCCCGGACGTCCTACTGTCTGATTATTTGTGCAAGTTAACTAAAACGTTGTCTGTCATTCATCAACAGGTGCAGCAGGCCATCCCCGATGCTTCCAGGGGCCCCGGCCACGACATCCAACCGGGAGATTTCGTATTGATACGAAATTTCCAGCGAACCAAGAGTCTGGAACCTCGGTGGACGGGCCCCTGGCAAGTGCTGATCACCACCCGGACGGCACTCCGAGTGGAGGGGAAGAAGCACTGGCTGCACGCGCATCATTGCCGGAAGGTCTCTGCAAACCTGGCCACGACAGAAAACGTCAGCACCCAAGAAGAGCTCCTGAGCAAAGACCGACCGATATTGGACTGTTATCCCGATACTGAGGCACTCGAACTTGCAAAATTCTCTGATCCCACTGTGCCATCCAGAGAAGGGTATTTCCTGCGTCGAAAGGAGGGAGCTTCGGCTAAGTAGGCCACGGACTAAGTTAAATCTCAGAACGGTGACCTACACACAATCAAGGGTCGCCGGGAGAGAAGCTAAACGAAGTCTGTGGTTCTGCCCGCTACCGAGCCCCTTGAAGGTGATGGAAGCGCCAAATAAGAAGATGATGGAAGCGCCAGATAAGAAGATGATGGAAGCAACGGGAAATACCCAGTATAGAAATCCAAAGACTGACAACCTGCACAAATCAAAAACAATTGCACTCTTCATTGTCTTCCTCTTCTGCCTCCTCCTCATGACCTCCTTCTGGATTCTGGAGGAAAGCACACCGGCTCATGAGACATTGCTACCTACTGCACAGCCAACACCCCTGAAAGAGCATCACCTAATCTCTCTGTCGCCTCAGCTCCGAGAAAGGCGCAGGGAATTCTGGAACAATTCCTTCGTGCAACTGTTGCACCAACACAACCTTGCTGCAAACGCTACGAACTGTTGGATCTGCGGGTTGCTCCCGCATGCCACTGGACACTCCATCCCCTTCATCCCTTCACCCTTCTCAGTTCACGGCTCTTGCCTCGCCTGGTTGATCCTCATGCAAGAGAGCCACAGGGACAACGCCACCTCCAGCCGGACAGTGTCACACTTCTACTCTGGGTTCTGGCTGAACAAAACAGGAAAGACCCCAGCTGCCCTGTGTCCTGCGCTCGCAGGCGCCACCTTCATCAAAGACATTCCAGCCAAAGAACGAGTCGAAGTACAGGTGCTCCACAATCCAGCCAGAACCACCTTCACTCATCTGCAAAAACAAACTACCGCCACTCTAACTGTGGCCCTGTCTGTTATCAATGTCACAGGTCTCGTGTGTCTCGAAGGCCAGGGAACGCAGCTGGTGGGTTACAGCGCCTGCCGAATCACCAGAACATTGGACTCAGCTGAACCCCCTTCTTTTGTTGCTTCTCCGAATATGTACTTTGTGTGTGGCACCAAGGCTTACACCTGGCTCCCGAGAGGTTGGAAGGGCACCTGTTATATTGCCTTCGTTCTTCCACCCACATATGTAGCCCCTGCCAACCCCCACCGGCAGAGGCGTGCGGACGACCTTGGACAAGCCGACTCCACCGGAGCACAGTTCCTGGATGCAGCAAAGGGACTTGTTCCTCTGTGGGGCCCAATGGCAAACAGCCGTGCTATCCGACACCTGACCCAGGCAGTAGAAACAACGATCAACATCACGGCTGGTATCCTCGCCAACAACACTGCGGAGCTTCAGGCGGTCCGCCTTGTGACCCTTCAAAATCGACTCGTCCTAGACGTGGTCCTAGCCGACCGAGGAGGAGCATGCCGCATCATCGGATCCAGCTGCTGCACCTACGTGCCAGACAACTCGCCTTCAGTCTACAAAGCCATCGAACACCTCCACAGACTTTCCTCGGAGGTTCACCAAGAACAGGAAGGATGGTCGCTTGGGAGCTGGTTTTGGGACACTTTGAAAAATTGGGGTTGGAAGTTGTTTTCCTTCGTGCTGGTACCTGTTGTGATATTATGTGGGTGTTGCTTAGGTATCCAATGTCTACCACCTTTGTTCGGCCTTGTTTCTAACTGTATGTGCCCAAAGACTTTGGACTTCCGAAATGAGCACATGAGCCCCCTCTATGAAGTAGAAATACGTGGCCTTATGGGGATAAATCCGAACTGACAAGTTGGCGAGACATGTTAAAAGGGAGGACTGTGGAATTTTAGTTTGCGATCTGAACATCATCTGCGCCAGCTTGTCACCTATGTACTACGTGCACGGCAGCCATTCTAGGTCACCTATGTACTACGTGCACGGCAGCCATTTTAGATATCATGGTCTCCCTGTCCACGATCGATCGCCAGCGCGCCCCTCTGACCCAGCAAGCATCCTCCGCGCACCCTGGCTCCCCCTCCCTCCTCCTTATGAGCATGACCCTTCTGCATGACCCTGTCCTTGGGAGTCACGCCAGCGCCTGACCAACACCTCCTCTCCTCCCATGAATGCCCCTCTGTTGATAAACCTCCCCTCTGCGCTGGATTGTCCACGCAGCATGAATACCACTCCATTGATGGCCCCTCACCCCGTGTCCGACTGTCCACACAGGTCCGAGGCCACTGCCTAAGCCGGGAGATATCATTTACTGCCCCTTATTGTATGAGGTCGCTCTCCTTCAAAGGACCCTCTATTGATCCAGGCCTCCCCACCCCCTGTGATATGATCAGGCGCACACATCCTAAGACTCGACGGAACACTCAGCTGCGTGATGACCCCCTCCTCTTATCAGCAGGTTGAGGACCTCTATTGTGAAGGTATATGGGGGTGGGATTAACACGAGGATTACGGGGATGTCTTTTCCTTGCTTTACAAAGTTCTGATTGTAATAAAGGAAGGTCACATGCCATAAACCAGTGTATAAGAGGCCAGGCCTCCGAGAGGCTGTTAGAGCACCTCGAGACGATACCTTGTTGTCTGATCTGATGTGTTCTGCTCCGTCGGAATAAACTTCTGTTTCCTGCCTTCTGGTCTCCGGCGCCTGCCTCATTGCTTGGTAAACTTGAATGGTACAAGGGCGGTTAGCGCCGGGCAAATCTTGAGAAAGGTCCTAGCCCTACCTTTTTCTACAGCAGCACTAGGACAATCACACAATTTTGTGACCTGAAAGTATCCATCTTGACAACCTACTATATTTTTCAACTTTTACACACACTTAGACATGGTTTAGTCCAACTCTACTTCTGTAAATAGTGTAAATACACCTTTCCTTTGCGAGTTCCTTGAATCTAAAAGAGTACTTTCCTGTTATATATCCTGTAAATAGCATTACCTAGAAATCATGACAAATGATGAGCGAATAATTGGTTCATTGGCTGTTATAGGACAGGTACTAAGTCTTTTTCGTTTCTTTCTTTCATGTGCTTGAGGATTTGTGCGACTTCTTATGTTTTTGTGCACTGTTGTGACTATGGTAGCATTGTACATATATGTCATAGGACACAAGCCGATCCACGGCTTTATTTTAACCATGATTACTTCATGTTTAAATCTGTAAAGACCCTTGGAGAGAACACCATTCCAAGATGGCGCCCACAGGGGCTTAAGGGGTGTAGTCCTATGTCTATGACAATGCTTATGATTTGTTTGTTTATAACACGGATTGTTAGATGTGGACGAATGACACACTGACGAAGGCTCACGCCGAAACGCGTCTGTGCTTTTCTTTTTCCCTCTAATTAAACCCTGGATTGATCCGCGAGTGCTGCCTCTTTCTTTTGGATTTTGGGAGAGTCGAGCGTAATATATATATATATATATATATATATATATATATATATACATATATACGTGGTCGAAACGCGTCGTCTTTTCGGCCACAAATAAACAACTTCCCGAGATTGGAAAACTGTGATGTACATAAAAAGTAGTATTTTACTTTTTTAGGATGTTATTTACATCTGGTACATTGCATTGTAAATAAGTTGTGATCAAGGGATTATCCCGCAATGTTAGTAGCTATTTACGCTACAATTTTGTCTGTGTCTATGAATGAGATCATACTGCATGTGACCATATTCCACCAATGGTTGGACAATGAGATGAGCATTTGCACTTTAAATACTGCCCCCTCCCTTGCATGCGTCATGTGACCAAGGCCTCTGTGTAGGCCGAAACGTTATGCTGAGGTGTGCCGTTTTTCTAATTGAATAAAACACTGCTCACCTGCATTTTGGGTCTCCTCTCTTCATCTGCGCCGAAGGTATCCAGGACTGGGCTCCGGACGAGAGATAGCAAAGACTGTTCTATATATATATATATATATATATATATATATATATATATATATATATATATATATATATATATATATATATATATATATACACATACGTGGTCGAAACGCGTCGTCTTTTCTGCCAAAAATAAACAACTTTCTTGCTGCAACTGCTTTGGGCTTGCCTAAATTCCTTTCCATGGAATCCTTTGTTCGATATATATATATATATATATATATATATATATATATATATATATATATATATACCACGTGACTCCTCTGAATCTCTCGGTCTTTCCAGCCCCAGCTCCAGCTTAGCACACCAGCGAACAGAAGGGAGACGGACCACAGATCTTCAGCAAAACGATTTATTCGGTACACGAAAAGCAGCTACGCGTTTCTGGCAAGTTCTGCCCTTGATCACGCTGCAACATATACTGAAGACATAATGCTTTTTTTAAATGCAAATTTCATAGGGAACACCCCCTCACAGTGACGTGATGTGTCAATTGACCAGTAAACAGTGAAAAAATACTGCCACAGTTATTCATTGTTTAAAGCAAATAAACTTCATCAGTAACTGGATAAATTCCAGATTTTAGAGTGTACCAGACTGATAAAAAGAATTTATCTCAATCGAATGTATGACATGAAAACGCAAACTGACTGTATAAATACAGGTTACATGTATACCTTGAAAACATTCGTACACTCAGTATATTGTTCATAAAGCTAGTCTGATCTAGTAACCGGGGCAGCTAATAAAGTGCTATTGTGAGGGTGAAATAAAGTGCAAAAAAGGAAAAAAGTGCGAGAGAGAGAGCTAGGAAGTTCTATGCCATACCATTCATTAAGCAAGAGACGGAAAATATCATGACACACATAGGTTTCACAGATCCCTGGAAATGAATAAATATCTCAAAATTCATGAACATGATTCGCCACTTTATAATAAATAGTATAAATAGTGTAAAAATAGTATTCAAAAATCCAATACATACACCTAAGCTTGTGGTATGCGTGTACACATATATACAAATAAATATATAATTGCATATATTTACACTCGGTAAAAAATATAAAACCCATAATTAATATGACAGTTCATGTGAATAAATTTGACATCCGTCAAAGTACAAAAGTAGAAAACAGTGTAGAAAAATAGAAATGTACATAGATACAAATATAAACAAATATATAAATATCCATCTATACAAATCTACATCAAGGAATAATACAAGAATGACATCATATAGAACAACAGCGACAAATATATACATACAAATTGAAGTAGTTATACTTCAACCCCTATATATTAGTGTTAAGTCGCCAAACCGTTTAGGATGGATACATGAGAGTGCAACAGAAACAAGACCCGACCTCAACCTCGAAATAGGGAACCTAAGTAAGAGGGAGGAAACTAAATGTCTCGGGTCTGAAAGATGTAAGAACTATTATGGTGTAAGAACAATGTGTTATAAAAAGTGATGCATCTCATCAATATTGTTCAAACCATTAGGCCAAAGTGTATCGAGTTCTAAGATCATCTTGGTTTCCAGCTGTCTTAGCCGTGATTCCCTGTCGCCCCCTCTTTTGAGGGGCGGTATGGCACCGATCACATAGTATTTCAAACAAGATAAATCATTGTTATGTGCTCTTTTAAAATGACGGGCCACCGGGTATGCAGGGTCACTATGCAAGATGGCGCGTAAGTGCTGTAAGATCCTGACGTGTACCTGTAGCTTGGTGCTTCCAACGTATCGTAATCCACAGGTACACGTCAGGACATACACGGCAAAGTCTGTCTTACAGTTGAAATTGCCCATAATCATTTTAGGCTCTGCATCAAAAGGAGTAGAATAGTGCAAAGTATTGATGCCAAACCTGCACGCGCGGCAGCTGGAACATTTGAAAAAACCTCTAGAAGGTTTCAACCAAGGAGTTTTGGACTTCAATTCAGGGGCCGCTTTGTCCAAAGCAGACCCCATACTTTTAGCTCGTCTGAAGGTGATGATGGGGTTGGCCGGCAACTTAGTGTTCAGGATATGGTCACTGAGCACTATGGGCCAGTTCTTTTTCAGGATTGCCTTTAATTTTCTGTCCTCACTACTAAAAGCAGTAATCATGCGTGGACCATCTTCTTGGGTGTCAGGAATATTATCGGCCTCTGACTCTAACTGGGACGCGGGAAATAGGCTCTCTCTAGATCTAGATTGAGATTTCTCAACTGCTTTCTTTAGAATCTTATCAGAGTAACCCCTATCTTTTAATCGCACTAGCAATTCATCTAGGCATTGTTCGTAATCAGAAGGGGAACTGCAGATTCTTTTGAGCCTTAAAATCTCTCCATAAGGTATTCCCATGATGGTGTGTTTGGGGTGCATACTGGCAGCATGTAAAGTCATGTTACCAGCGGTAGACTTCCTATGGAGTGTGGTATTAAGTTTGGAATTAGCCACATAAATCTCCACATCTAGGAATTGCATCCTGTATTGGCCAATGTTGGCAGTAAACTTTAAATTCAAAGAGTTGTTATTCATATCATCTATAAACAACAGTGCCTCATTTTTAGACCCTTTCCACACCATGAATATGTCGTCTATGTACCTCAGATAACAGACAACTTGATTGTTCATTATGGTGGAGTGCAACGCGGTGAGGACCTGCTCCTCCCACCAGCCAACGTGTAAACACGCATAGCTGGGGGAGAAACAGGCCCCCATCGCCACTCCTCTAAGTTGTCTGTAGATATCTTTCCCAAAGGTGAAGAAGTTGTTGTGTAAACACCACTGGATAAGACGCAGTATGACTTTATTATGCTCATTAAAAACCATAGGTTTTTTCGCCAAGTAGTATTGTATAGCATTGAGACCTTTTACATGATTAATACTCGTGTATAACGATTCTACGTCCAACGAAATCAACCACATACCGTCTTCCCACTTGACATTGGAGATTTTGAGTAAAAAGTCACTAGTGTCCCGGACATAGCTAGCAAGGTTTTTAACAATGTCCTGGAGAAAGAAGTCAATATACTGGCCAACGTTTTCCCCCATACTTTTAATGGCAGATACAATCGGCCTTCCGGGTACTGGTACAACTCCTTTATGCACTTTAGGAATCAGATATAATGATGGCATTATAGGGAACTCTGTGTGCATAAATTTATACTTTTCGGAAGAAATAAGACCTCTCTTCCATTGGGACAACATCCGTTGTAACTCACCCTTGGCATTGAGGTATTCTTTCTGGGTGGAAATTTTGTAACAAAAGGGATCAGAAAGTTGTCGTTTGGCTTCTAAAATATAGTCTTGCTTGGGCCAAATCACTAGGTTGCCTCCCTTGTCCAATTTTTTTTTACCACTATTTCATGATTTTCTCCTAGTTTCTTAATTAATTTTCCGTATTCTTTTTTCATGTATGCAACCTTCTTTTTTGGTTTGGTATTTGTCTGCTTGTATAATCTCTTGATGTCATTTACTACACAGTCATGGAAGACATCGATGGCGTCTTTGGGCATCAAGGGAACATATCTGGATTTACTTTTAAATGGGCTAAGACCCGCTCCTTTTTGTAAGACAGATATCCTGCTTAGACGTGTTTGTGTGGAAGCATCCGGGTCTGCCTCAGTATCATTAGTGGAGGTATTTAGATCATTGACATCAAGGAAAATATGTACATCTGAAGCTGCTAATGCATTGATGTCATCTCTATTAGAATCTTCAGATGTATCGTTTGTATTAGATGACTCTTTGATGGTTTTGAGTGCAAAATGTTTCTTTAGTTTTAATTTCCTTATAAAGAAGAACAGGTCAACCCTCGTCATGGCGTAGTTAAAACTTTGAACTGGACAAAAGTTGAGGCCCAGAGATAACAATTGTTCTTCCGCCTTGGTTAATGTAACGTTTGAGAGGTTTATTTAGCGGCGTTTTACCCATGGTTTCTTCTTTCTGTTCTATGTTTGGGCGCTGTTGTTGCCGCCTGCGCCTCTCTTTTCTCCGCTTGTTCCTTCTTTGCCTGTTAGCAATGATTGTTGCCTTGGCCTTAGAGTCTATAATCTTTCCTCCACTATAAAATCCATTTCCTGTTGCAAGCTGAGTTTTGTTAGTCCTGCTAAGTTTAAATCCGAATTCATTGAGGAAGAAGAGGTTAAGTTATCACTGGGTTCACTTCTAATGGAATTTGAATCCGATTCCAGACTGATAGTATCCACTGTCTCATCGCTTTCTTCGTTTTGAGGCAAATTTCTAGATTGCATATTATGACTATGTGAACTGCCACTTGCACTGGTGCTCGGAATGGCACCTGCTTTGGTTGAAACATCAATGTGACTTTTCTTTTTACTAAAAGCTTGCCTTTTGGCAGAGTCATATTTCCGTGAAAATTTGAAAATTTTACCATCACGATAGTCATTGGCATCTCGGGTAAATTTGGTTGCCTTGCGAATTTTGATTTTTTCTTCATGCTTTTTCAACCTCTCATTCATTATATCAGTTAACTTTTTTATCTCTTCCCCTTCAGTATGCATCGATAGTTCGGTTTCCAGTAATTTGATTTCATCCAGCAGTCTGATTCTATCTTTAGCAGCATACATTATTAAAATGCAGACTAAGTTCATAGACGCCGCCAAGTTACTCTCCCCCCATTCCTGTAACATGGCAGGATCTGGTTTTTCAAAACTTGGGGCCAGAAGGATACGCAGCCCGCGCGGGACACGTCCTACCTCCTCATACTTGCTCAGTGATTTATGTTCCCACCATTTTGTACATTCCAATTTTTTTAACTTTTCTAGTTCCTTGAATATTGTTTTCAAACTTTTAACTTGCTCATTTTCAATGATTTCATTAGGCATTTTGGCATTGCTGCTCTCATTAGTTGCGTCATTAAACATGCTGCTAGCAGCTTCCTCTCGCTGTTTGTCAAGCTCGTCTGACATGTTGTTTCACTTTTCGTATATCGTTATCCGAACTGAAATTGCACCGATGTTTTAAGCCGGTTAGCCTCCCGGTTACGTGAAGTGCAATAAATTGTTGCTGTAAAACTTCCCCACCTGGTTTAAAGCTTCATTCACTCACCGATTCAAACAACGGCAGGATCCGCTTGGTGCGCCGCGCCCGCCGACACGAACCACATCGCAGATCGACCGCCGAAGTGCCTCGGTTGCTCGTAGTTACTTGCCGACCAGGGGGTAGCCGCCAGGATTCCCAACAGGACGTGTCCACAAAAGCGATTTGAAGGCGGCTTCCACTGTACGGGGAAGGGGTCCGTTACGGAGACAAATCCACCTCCGTTAAACATGTACCACATGACTCCTCTGAATCTCTCGGTGTTTCCAGCCCCAGCTCCAGCTTAGCACACCAGCAAACAGAAGGGAGACGGACCACAGATCTTCAGCAAAAAGATTTATTCGGTACACGAAAAGCAGCTACGCGCTTCTGGCAAGTTCTGCCCTTGATCACGTTGCAACATATACTGAAGACATAATGCTTTTTTTTAAATGCAAATTTCATAGGGAACACCCCCTCACAGTGACGTGATGTGTCATGTGAACAGTAAACAGTGAAAAAATACTGCCACAGTTATTCATTGTTTAAAGCAAATAAACTTCATCAGTAACTGGATAAATCCCAGATTTTAGAGTGTACCAGACTGATAAAAAGAATTTATCTCAATCGAATGTATGAAATGAAAACGCAAAACATATATATATATATATATATATATTACCTACTGGCGGTCACCAGTAGGTAGTTATAGTTAGGATTGTTTTCTATAGGGAATCCGCAACATTCTATTGGGGATAACTTTGGCGTCGATTGAGGGATCTGCCTGTAATTTCCCTTAAATTTGCCTCGCTGCGCTCCGCTCCTTCCCTGAAAGTTTGGGGGGGATTCGTCAAGCGGGGACCGAGATAAAAGGGGGTCCCAAAATGTGTTTTCCCCATGTTACTTTCCATAGGGCGGTTGGACTCACTTTTAGCCCGAACGGCTGAATGGATTTCCACCAAACTTGGCAAAATTGTAGGGACTGGTAGCCTGATTTGCCTTTGCTATGTCTCAAGATATGTGCTCCAGTGGATTTTGAGTAATTTAGGTTCAAAAAAATATATATATCTATAAGCGCGCCCCGGTATGCGCACCGGGGCACGCTCCAGCGCGCTACGCGAGTTCACGAGCGGAAAGCTTATTGGCTCTCGGGTGTCTGTCAACATTCTAAACAGTCCGGAGCGGCCGCCATCTTGTGTCTCGGTAAGATCGAGACACAAGAGGTGGCAAAAACAAAGGGGGAAATGACCAAAAGGGGGCAGGATAGACCCCCCCGACCCCCTAGGTTTGATGTGGGGGCCATAACAGGGCCCGGCGGGGCAAAAAAAATTCTATTTTTTTTCCGATTTGCGTGGGGGGAGCGCCCGGTATGCGCACCGCGGAGCGTACCTGGGAGCGTACCATGGGGAAATAAGAATGACAGAGTTTTTTTAAAAATGTAGCATTTTTTAATAAATTGGAGGTAGTTCTAAAAAGAACTGTTTTTTAATTCTTTTTGTTTTATATTTTTTTTATTGTTTTTTGGAACATTTTTTACTTTTTTTGGCTTTTATGAACAATTTTATATTTTTTTGTAATTTTTATGGGGACAAACAAAAAACAGGGAATTGTAAATGTCTCAACTGGAGCAAAAAAACCCAGGAAAAAATAAGATTTCTTTTTACAGTTGTGGTTGTCTCCAGCACGGTTGATGAGTTTAATACTTTGCTCTCCATAGCAAATTGTAGTCCCGCAAAATTTACACACTATTTTAAAATCTCCAAACTGGGGTTGGATGTTTGGGACCATCTCCCTTGTCTCTGGACCCGATGGAGTGGGTTGTTTACTTTGGGAGGTACTGGGAGAAGATTGGGGAGGGTTTCTGGTCAGTTCTCTGACCTCTGCCGCAGCATAGTTGTTTGGGTGCCAGCGTTGCATGTGGCGAATCATAGTGTTGTTGCCAAAAGAATACTTTTTGGCAGGGTTCCCCCTGGAAAGTACAGTGCCACAGATCAGACAAGTAACCTTTGGCGCATTAACTTTCTTGAGGCCCCTTGGGATTTAAAAAAACTCCCAGACAATGTGCTCCTTTGGCTTATAGGGGGTAGTATCATCAGACAGGAACCGCCTCTCCTCCTCCTCCTCCTCTTCTTCTTCTTCTCCACCACTGTGGTGTTGTGGTGGTCCTTATGGTGGCGGTGGTGGTGGTGGTGGTGGTTGAGATGCTCCTGCTGCTGCTACTGTAGCCATTTCTCAGTACAAATAGGTCTGCAAACAGGTCTTCCTCAGTCAAAGTACAAAGTGAGAATGAGGAAAAAAGGTGGGGGCTTTCATCATTTGGAAAACAAAACTGTCCTGAACCAATGAAAAGTGTTATTTTCAGGTCACATGACCCGACCCGCTTACGCTACGCACCCCGGGTCGCTTACGTAGCGCGATTGTATGCGCTCGGGTGCTTCTGGGTGCGTTTACGCCGTGCGTATCACACGGACGCGGCTACGAGATACGTCACGATGATGTTTTCGTTCGCGGCAATAGCGCAAACGGGAAGCTCACCGGTACGCGCACCGGGGCGCGCCGCAAAACTGCGCTTTTCGGTGCGCACACCGGTACGCACACCGGGAGCGCTCCATGGCAAAAAAATAAAAACATTTATTTAAAAAAAATTCATATAAAAAATATTATTACATAAATATACAATATAGGATTGATTATAAAAAATATTATATTTGATAGCAATAGAAATTTGCTATTAAAAAACCTTTGTGAAATTCACTGAAAAAAACATAGGTTTGAGGCCCTATATATAGTAAGGAATTAGCATTTAAAAAACCCATGAAATTCACTGAAAAAACCATAGGTTTCACACCAGTTATAGTTAGGAATTAGAATTTAAAAAACCTATTAAATTCACTGAAAAAACCATGGGTTTGACACCAGTTATAGTTAGCTAGAAATTTTACTGACATAAAACCATTGAAATTCCCACGTTATAGTTAGTTGGACTCACTATAACTTGCGCGCCTGCAATGCACTGCTGATGACGTCACATATTACATCACTCATGACATGGTCAGTGACATCACTCATGATATCACTGATGACACCATCCTTGTGACAGAGTGACAGACCTCCTTTCAGTGTAATGTAACCCTTGAAACACATATTCAAAAATAGAAACTAACATTTTCAAAAAAATGGAGATACCCATACCAGTTACAACAACCAATTCAGTAATTCCACCATCTATATACACATCCACTCATTCATCAACAGTTCTATATAGTCACTCATACATATACTCACTCATCATATGTAGTGATACACCTATACATCCTGTTACACACCGACAGTCATCCAAAAGTTACTCACACACATACTCACACATGCAAATAAACTATTGAACATCCATTTATTTGCATATACAGCTATACACACACTACCACCTTACTTCTAAGGAAACTTACACATACTTACTCTCTTAAACAATCACTTATAGAAACACATACTTATTTAAACAGGAACTCTTACAATCTCTCACTCTCACATGTACTCACTTATATACATTAATACTCACATATACTAGATTAAAACATATGTAGTTACTGATAAAGACACTAATGAGACAGTCATTCACTCACTAAGACACACATATACACACTCATCCACCCATACAGTCCTGCACATATGCTGTCTTCAAAACACATACAAAAAGTGAGTCGGTCATTGATGCATCTATATGCTAAGTAATACCCCCACCAAACCATACAGACACTCATACTGATACTAAAAAAAATCTAATAACCCATATACACACACATGTAGCTACTCACCAACCCATGCAGCCACTTATACACAAAGTGAAACACTGATACATATATTTAAATATTTAAACATTACTCGCTAATATATGTATTCACTAAGATACACTTAATAAGCCAGTTAACCAATCCATTTTTTTTTTTAAAAACATCCATTTAGACACTTATTTAAACATTTATTCTTCCATCGACCTTTGCATATACATATATAAAACATATTTATTTTTCAGAAAGACATACATTCACTGGATGGTGTCATCAGTGATGTCATGAGTGATGTCACTGACCATGTCATGAGTGATGTAATATGTGACGTCATTAGCAGTGCATTGCAGGTGCGCAAGTTATAGTGAGTCCAACTAACTGTAACATGGGAATTTCAATGGTTTTATGTCAGTAAAATTTCCAGCTAACTATAACTGGTGTTAAACCTATGGTTTTCTCAGTGAATTTAATAGGTTTTTTAAATGCTAATTCCTAACTATAACTGGTGTGAAACCTATGGTTTTTTCAGTGAATATATATATATATATATATATTATATATATATATATATATATATATATATATATATATATATATATATATATATATATATATATATATATATATATATATATATATATATATATAATGCATACAGCATA